>NC_086444.1:666252352-666552352 GCF_028390025.1 Pseudophryne corroboree | reverse complement strand
ACTTTGGTGGAACCCAATTTCAGGCCCGCATCCACGCCCGCCTGCAAAAAAAAATGGAGGAAACGACCCAAGTGAAACTCCTCCGCAGGAGCTGCTTTGGATTCACACCACGACACATATTTTCTCCAAATACGGTGATAATGCTTCGCCGTGACCTCCTTCCTAGCCTTAAGGAGAGTGGGAATGACTTCCCGGGGAATACCCTTCTGAGCTAAAATCTGGCGTTCAACTTCCACGCTGTCAAATGCAGCCGTGGTAAGTCCAGAAACAGGCAGGGCCCCTGCAGTAACAGGTCCTCTCTTAGAGGAGGCGGACAGGGATCTTCCACTAATAATTCCTGAAGATCCGGATACCAGGCCCTCCGTGGCCAATCTGGAGCGACGAATATTGCCTGAATCCTTGTTCGTCTTATGATCCTCAGCACCTTTGGAATGAGAGGAAGCGGAGGGAAAACATACACCGACTGAAACACCCACGGAGTTACCAGGGCGTTTACCGCACAGGCTTGGGGGTCCCTTGACCTGGAACAATACTTCGGAAGTTTCTTGTTGAGACGAGACGCCATCATGTCTATCAGAGGAGTTCCCCAACGCCTTGTCACTTCTGCAAATACTTCTTGATGAAGAGCCCACTCTCCTGGATGGAGATCGTGTCTGCTGAGAAAGTCTGCTTCCCAGTTGTCCACGCCCGGGAGGAAGACTGCTGACAGAGCGCTTACGTGCTGTTCCGCCCAGCGGAGAATTCTTGTGGCTTCCGTCATTGCCGCCCTGCTCCTTGTTCCGCCTTGGCGGTTTACGTACGCCACCGCTGTGATATTGTCCGACTGGATCAAGACAGAAATACCCTGAAGAAAACTCTTCGCTTGCAGGAGGCCGTTGTAAATGGCTCGTAACTCGAGAACATTTATGTGGAGAGAAGATTCCTGGCTTGACCATTTTCCCTGGAAACTTCTTCCCTGCGCGAATGCGCCCCAGCCTCGGAGACTTGCATCCGTGGTCAGCAGGACCCAGTCCTGGATTCCGAAACGGCGTCCCTAGAAGGTGAGAGCTTTGCAGCCACCACAGGAGAGAGATCCTGGCCCTGGAAGATAGACTTATTTTCTGGTGCATGTGTAGGTGAGACCCGGACCATTTGTCCAGCAGGTCCCACTGAAACACTCTGGCATTTAACCTGCCGAACGGAATGGCCTCGTAAGCCGCCACCATCTTCCCTAGCACTCGAGTGCATTGATGAATCGACACTCTTGTCGGTCTCAAAAGCACCTTGACCAAGGACTATATTTCTAGAGCTTTGTCCTCCGGAAGAAACACTCTCTGAAGCTTCGTGTCTAGGATCATGCCCAGGAAGGGCAGCCGAGTCGTCGGAATTAACGGAGACTTTGGCAAATTTAAAATCCAACCGTGATGTTGCAGCACCGTCAGGGAGAGTTCCACATTCTTTAACAATTGTTCCTGTGACCTCGCCTTTATTAGGAGATCGTCCAAGTACGGGATAATTGTGACCCCTCCCTTGCGAAGGAGTACCATAATTTCTGCCATGACCTTGGTGAAAACTCTCGGGGCCGTGGAAATCCCAAACGGCAACGTCTGAAATTGGTAATGACAATCCTGCACTGCAAATCTCAGGAAGGCCTGATGCGGAGGATAAATCGGGACGTGTAAGTAGGCATCCTTTATGTCGACTGATGCCATAAAATCCCACCCTTCTAGGCTGGAGATCACAGCTCGAAGAGATTCCATCTTGAACTTGAAAGTTTTCAAGTATGGATTGAGGGATTTTAGGTTCAGAATCGGTCTGACCGAACCGTCCGGCTTCGGTACGACAAAGAGGCTTGAATAGAACCCTTCCCCCCGTTGGGACAGGGGAACGGGAACAATGACCCTCTGTTGACACAACTTTTGTATCGCAGCATTTACTACTTCTCTTTCTGGAAGAGAAACTGGCAAGGCCGATACGAAAAAGCGGCAGGGGGGGCATCTCCTGAAACTCCAGCTTGTACCCTTGGGACACTATGTCTAAGACCCAAGGATCCAGGGCCGATTGAAACCAGACCTGACTGAAGATTCGGAAACATCCCCCCACCGGCACAGACTCCCGCAGGGGAGCCCCAGCGTCATGCGGTGGACTTGGTAGAGGCGGGGGAGGACTTTTGTTCCTGAGTGCCTGAACCTGCAGGCGACTTCTTTCCCCTTCCTCTACCCTTCGAAGCGAGGAAGGACGAGCCCCTTCCTCGTTTGTATTTATTAGGCCGAAAGGACTGCATCTGTTGATGGGGCCCCTTTTTCTGTTGTGTGGGAACATAAGGAAGAAAAGATGACTTACCCGCAGTAGCGGTAGACACCAGGTCAGCCAGGCCGTCACCAAACAAGACACTACCTTTGAAGGGGAGAGCTTCCATATTTTTCATGGAGTCGGCATCAGCATTCCATTGATGGATCCACAGCGCCCTCCTGGCCGAGACCGCCATGGCATTGGCTCTTGATCCCAAGAGGCCAACATCTCTCGCCGCATCCTTTAGGTAATCTGCAGCGTCCTTGATATAACCAAGAGTCAAAAGAATAATAAGAATTTACTTACCGATAATTCTATTTCTCATAGTCCGTAGTGGATGCTGGGGACTCCGTAAGGACCATGGGGAATAGCGGCTCCGCAGGAGACTGGGCACATCCAAAGAAAGCTTTAGGACTATCTGGTGTGCACTGGCTCCTCCCCCTATGACCCTCCTCCAAGCCTCAGTTAGGATACTGTGCCCGGACGAGCGTACACAATAAGGAAGGATTTTGAATCCCGGGTAAGACTCATACCAGCCACACCAATCACACCGTATAACCTGTGATCTGAACCCAGTTAACAGCATGATAACAGAGGAGCCTCTGAAAGATGGCTCACAACAATAATAACCCGATTTTTGTAACAATAACTATGTACAAGTATTGCAGACAATCCGCACTTGAGATGGGCGCCCAGCATCCACTACGGACTATGAGAAATAGAATTATCGGTAAGTAAATTCTTATTTTCTCTAACGTCCTAAGTGGATGCTGGGGACTCCGTAAGGACCATGGGGATTATACCAAAGCTCCCAAACGGGCGGGAGAGTGCGGATGACTCTGCAGCACCAAATGAGAGAACTCCAGGTCCTCCTCAGCCAGGATATCAATTTTGTAGAATTTTACAAACGTATTTGCTCCTGACCAAGTAGCTGCTCGGCAAAGTTGAAAAGCAGAGACCCCTCGGGCAGCCGCCCAAGATGAGCCCACCTTCCTTGTGGAGTGGGCATTTACAGATTTTTGGCTGTGGCAGGCCTGCCACAGAATGTGCAAGCTGAATTGTACTACAAATCCAACGAGCAATAGTCTGCTTAGAAGCAGGAGCACCCAGCTTGTTGGGTGCATACAGGATAAACAGCGAGTCAGATTTCCTGACTCCAGCCGTCCTGGAAACATATATTTTCAGGGCACTGACAACGTCTAGCAACTTGGAGGCCTCCAAGTTCCTAGTAGCCGCAGGCACCACAAATAGGTTGGTTCAGGTGAAACGCTGAAACCACCTTGGGGAGAAACGGAGGACGAGTCCTCAATTCCTCCCTGTCCGAATGGAAAATCAGATAAGGGCTTTTTCAGGATAAAGCCGCCAATTCTGACACGCGCCTGGCCCAGGCCAGGGCCAACAGCATGACCACTTTTCATGTGAGATATTTTAACTCCACAGATTTAAGTGGTTCAAACCAATGTGACTTTTGGAACCCAAAACTACATTGAGATCCCAAAGTGCCACTGGAGGCACAAAAGGAGGCTGTATATGCAGTACCCCTTTTACAAACGTCTGAACTTCAGGGACTGAAGCTAGTTCTTTTTGGAAGAAAATTTGACAGGGCCGAAATTTGAACCTTAATGGACCCCAATTTCAGGCCCATAGACACTCCTGTTTGCAGGAAATGTAGGAATCGACCCAGTTGAATTTCCTCCGTCGGGCCTTACTGGCCTCGCACCACGCAACATATTTTCGCCAATTGCGGTGATAATGTTTTTGCGGTTACATCCTTCCTGGCTTTGATCAGGATAGGGATGACTTCATCCGGAATGCCTTTATTTTTATTTTTTTTCCAGGATCCGGCGTTCAACCGCCATGCCGTCAAACGCAGCCGCGGTAAGTCTTGGAACAGACAGGGTCCTTGCTGGAGCAGGTCCCTTCTTAGAGGTAGAGGCCACGGATCCTCCGTGAGCATCTCTTGAAGTTCCGGTTACCAAGTCCTTCTTGGCCAATCCGGAACCACGAATATAGTGCTTACTCCTCTCCATCTTATCAATCTCAGTACCTTGGGTATGAGAGGCAGAGGAGGGAACACATACCCTGACTGGTACACCCACGGTGTTACCAGAGCGTCTACAGCTTAATGCCTGAGGGTCCCTGGACCTGGCGCAATACCTGTCGAGTTTTTAATCATGTGGAAGACTTCTGGGTGAAGTCCCCACTCTCCCGGGTGGAGGTCGTGCTGAGGAAGTCTGCTTCCCAGTTGTCCACTCCCGGAATGAATACTGCTGACAGTGCTATCACATGATTTTCCGCCCAGCGAAAAATCCTTGCAGCTTCTGTCATTGCCCTCCTGCTTCTTGTGCCACCCTGTCTGTTTACGTGGGTGACTGCCGTGATGTTGTCCTACTGGATCAACACCGGCTGACCTTGAAGCAGAGGTCTTGCTAAGCTTAGAGCATTGTAAATGTCCCTTAGCTTCAGGATATTTATGTGAAGTGATGTCTCCAGGCTTGACCATAAGCCCTGGATATTCCTTCCCTGTGTGACTGCTCCCCAGCCTCGCAGGCTGGCATCCGTGGTCACCAGGACCCAGTCCTGAATGCCTAATCTGCGGCCCTCTAGAAGATGAGCACTCTGCAACCACCACAGGAGGGACACCCTTGTCCTTGGTGACAGGGTTATCCGCTGATGCATCTGAAGATGCGACCCAGACCATTTGTCCAGCAGGTCCCACTGGAAAGTTCTTGCGTGGAATCTGCCGACTGGGATTGCTTCGTAGGAAGCCACCATTTTACCCAGAACCCTTGTGCATTGATGCACTGAGACTTGGCTCGGTTTTAGGAGGTTCCTGACTAGCTCGGATAACTCCCTGGCTTTCTCCTCCGGGAGAAACACCTTTTTCTGGACTGTGTCCAGGATCATCCCTAGGAACAGAAGACACGTCGTCGGAACCAGGTGCGATTTTGGAATATTGAGAATCCAAACGTGCTGCCGCAACACTACCTGAGATAGTGCTACACCAACCTCCAACTGTTCCCTGGATCTTACCCTTATCAGGGAATTGTCCAAGTAAGGGATAACTAAAATTCACTTCCTTCGAAGGAATATCATCATTTCGGCCATTACCTTGGTAAAGACCCGGGGTGCCGTGGACCATCCATACGGCAGCGTCTGAACTGATAGTGACAGTTCTGTACCATAAACCTGAGGTACCCTTGGTGAGAAGGGTAAATTTTGACATGAAGGTAAGCATCCTTGATGTCCCGAGACATCATGTAGTCCCCTTCTTCCAGGTTCGCAATCACTGCTCTGAGTGACTCAATCTTGAATTTGAACCTCTGTATGTAAGTGTTCAAAGATTTTAGATTTAGAATCGGTCTCACCGAGCCGTCCGGCTTCGGTACCACAACAGTGTGGAATAATACCCCGTTCCCTGTTGCAGGAGGGGTATCTTGATTATCACCTGCTGGGAATACAGCTTGTGAATGGCTTCCAAAACTGTCTCCCTGTCAGAAGGAGACATCGGTAAAGCCGACTTTAGGAAACGGCGAGGGGGAGACGTCTCGAATTCTAATTTGTACCCCTGAGATATCACCTGAAGGATCCAGGGGTCTACTTGCGAGTGAGCCCACTGCGCGCTGAAATTCATTGAGACGGGCCCCCCACCGTGCCTGATTCTGCTTGTAAAGCCCCAGCGTATACTGAGGGCTTGGCAGAGGCGGGAGAGGGTTTCTGTTCCTGGGAACTGGCTGATTTCTGCAGCCTTTTTCCTCTCCCTCTGTCACGGGGCAGAAATGAGGAACCTTTTGCCCGCTTGTCCACGAAAAGACTGCGCCTGATAATACAGCGTCTTCTCATGTTGAGAGGCGACCTGGGGTACAAACGTGGAATTCCCAGCTGTTGCCGTGGCCACCAGGTCTGAAAGACCGACCCCAAATAACTCCTCCCCTTAATAAAGCAATACTTCCAAATGCCGTTTGGAATACGCATCACCTGACCACTGACGTGTCCATAACCCTCTACTGGTAGAAATGGACAACGCGCTTAGACTTGATGCCAGTCAGCAAATATTCCGCTGTGCATCACGCATATATAGAAATGCTTCTTTTAAATGCTCTATAGGCAAAAATATACTGTCCCTATCTAGGGTATCAATATTTTCAGTCAGGGAATCCGACCACACCAACCCAGCACTGCACATCCAGGCTGAGGCGATTGCTGGTCGCAGTATAACACCAGTATGTGTGTAAATACCTTTTAGGATACCCTCCTGCTTTCTATCAGCAGGATCCTTAAGGGCGGCCATCTCAGGCGAAGGTAGAGCCCTTACAAGCGTGTGAGCGCTTTATCCACCCTAGGGGGTGTTTCCCAACGCACCCTAACCTCTGGCGGGAAAGGATATAATGCCAATAACATTTTAGAAATTATCAGTTGTTATCGGGGGAAACCCACGCATCATCACACACCTCATTTAATTTCTCAGATTCAGGAAAACTACAGGTAGTTTTTCCTCACCGAACATAATACCCCTTTTTTGGTGGTACTCGTATTATCAGAAATGTGTAAAACATTTTTCATTGCCTCAATCATGTAACGTGTGGCCCTACTGGAAGTCACATTCGTCTCTTCACCGTCGACACTGGAGTCAGTATCCGTGTCGGCGTCTATATCTGCCATCTGAGGTAACGGGCGCTTTAGAGCCCCTGACGGCCTATGAGACGTCTGGACAGGCACAAGCTGAGTAGCCGGCTGTCTCATGTCAACCACTGTCTTTTATACAAAGCTGACACTGTCACGTAATTCCTTCCAACAGTTCATCCACTCAGGTGTCGACCCCCTAGGGGGTGACATCACTATTACAGGCAATCTGCTCCGTCTCCACATCATTTTTCTCCTCATACATGTCGACACAAAAGTACCGACATACAGCACACACACAGGGAATGCTCTGATAGAGGACAGGACCCCACTAGCCCTTTGGGGAGACAGAGGGAGAGTTTGCCAGCACACACCAGAGCGCTATATATATACAGGGATAACCTTATATAAGTGTTTTTCCCCTTATAGCTGCTGTATAGTTAATACTGCGCCTAATTAGTGCCCCCCTCTCTTTTTTAACCCTTTCTGTAGTGTAGTGACTGCAGGGGAGAGCCAGGGGAGCTTCCCTCCAACGGAGCTGTGAGGGAAAATGGCGCCAGTGTGCTGAGGAGATAGGCTCCGCCCCTTTTTCGCCGACTTTTCTCCTGCTTTTTTATGGATTCTGGCAGGGGTTAAAATTCATCCATATAGCCCTGGGGGCTATATGTGATGTATTTTCGCCAGTCAAGGTGTTTTTATTGCGTCTCAGGGCGCCCCCCCCCAGCGCCCTGCACCCTCAGTGACCGAAGTGTGAAGTGTGCTGAGAGCAATGGCGCACAGCTGCAGTGCTGTGCGCTACCTTGTTGAAGACAGGACGTCTTCTGCCGCCGATTTTCCGGACCTCTTCTGCCTTCTGGCTCTGTAAGGGGGCCGGCGGCGCGGCTCTGGGACCCATCCAGGCTGGGCCTGTGATCGTCCCTCTGGAGCTAATGTCCAGTAGCCTAAGAAGCCCAATCCACTCTGCACGCAGGTGAGTTCGCTTCTTCTCCCCTTAGTCCCTCGATGCAGTGAGCCTGTTGCCAGCAGGTCTCACTGAAAATAAAAAACCTAAACTAAAACTTTCACTAAGAAGCTCAGGAGAGCCCCTAGTGTGCACCCTTCTCGTTCGGGCACAGAGATCTAACTGGGGCTTGGAGGAGGGTCATAGGGGGAGGAGCCAGTGCACACCAGATAGTCCTAAAGCTTTCTTTGGATGTGCCCAGTCTCCTGCGGAGCCGCTATTCCCCATGGTCCTTACGGAGTCCCCAGCATCCACTTAGGACGTTAGAGAAATTATCTTTATCAGGGGTATCCATATCAGAAGCTAAATTATCAGCCCATTTAGCAATAGCACTGCTCACCCATACCGATGCCACAGCAGGTCTGAGCAATGCACCAGTATTAACGAAAATAGCCTTCAAAGACGTCTCCAGCTTGTGATCCACCGGATCCTTGAGAGCAGCCATGTCAGGGGACGGAAGCGCCACCTTCTTGGACAAACGGGATAGAGCCTTGTCGACATTTGGAGACGACTCCCATTTTTCCCTGTCAGAGGGGAAAGGATACGCCATAAAAATTCTCTTGGGACTCTGCCACCTCTTGTCCGGCGACTCCCAAGCTTTTTCACAAAGAGCATTCATTTCATGAGAGGGGGGAAACTTCACCTCAGGTTTTTTCCCTTTAAAGAGGCAAACCCTTGTTTCCTGAACAGTAGGTTCGTCAGAGATATGTAAAACATCTTTAATAGCCACAATCATGTACTGAATACTCTTAACAACCCTTGGGTGTAAAGTAGCCTCATTAAAGTCGACATCGGAATCTGATTCCGTGTCGGCATCTGTATCTACCATCTGGGTAAAAGAACGTTTTTGTGACCCTGAGGGCGTCTGCACCTGATCCAAAGCATCTTCCATGGATTTTCTCCATGTTTGAGTCTGAGAATCAGATTTCTCAAGCCTCTTAGACAATAAACCACATTAGCATTAAGTGTACTTTACATAGTAACCCAATCAGCAGTCTAACCCAATCAGCAGTCGGCTGTGCCGACAGAGCCATCTCCAGCCCCTTTTCTGGAGAGAGAAACACAGAGGGAGTATGCCAGCCCACACCCCAGTGCCTATATACTACACAACGATAATATATATCAGTAGCGCTGAAATAAACAAAAAAAGCACCAATTTATTTGTGCTTCCCCCCGTTTAGCTCCCTTTTACTTGTGAGGAGCATGGAGGTCCCAGGCCAGCGTCTCTGCAGCGGATGTGAAGAGAAGAAAATGGCACTGGTGAGCTGTGCGGCTAAGCCCCGCCCTTTTCCGGCGTGCTTCAGACCCGCTCAAATTTGAAAATGTATACTGGCGGGGGTATTATATACGGAGCCCGGGCACCGAATATGCCTTTAGCCAGCCTGGATGACCTCAGTAACTGCTGCCCAGGGCGCTCCCCCCCAGCGCCCTGCGAGTGCCGTTGGTGATGTGTGTGGGAGCATGGAGCGCATTGCTACCGCTGCACTGTACCTCGTTACTGAAGTCTTCTGCCGTCACTGAAGTCTTCGGTTCTTCTAATACTCACCCGGCTTCTTTCTTCTGGCTTCTGTGAGGGGGGTGATGGCGCGGCTCCGGGAACAAGCAGCTAGGCAAACCAAGTGATCGAACCCTCTGGAGCTAATGGTGTCCAGTAGCCTAAGAAGCAAAGCCCTTGAACTAAGAAGTAGGTCTGCTTCTCTCCCCTCACTCCCACGATGCAGGGAGCCTGTAGCCAGCAGGTCTGGGTGGTTATCAATGGTGCAAACCATCAATGGTTCATCTGCTATTCCTGCTATCAATGTAAAACACCAATGGTGAACCCTCCATTTGCCATTCCCTAATCCCACATACTTCTCGCCTTTAATTGATCTCTGAAAACCCATCTCTTTATTAGAGCTTCCCTACTTCCCCCCCACTAATGCACCCTCACAACTGTCCCAGTCCCCACCCTAGGCACCCCTTGATCTTGCTTCGGCTGCACAGTTTTCCAATAACAATGCCAACTCTCTCATGAATAAGGTCATCCCTGCCTTTGTATTCATGTCTGCATTTGTCTTCTCTATGTTGCATATTCCTGTTGTATGTACATCATATTTTTCCCATGGTCTGGCATTACAGAGCAACAGGATGCCTTATAAATCAATGGTAATAATATTACTGGTAATCATGCACCTAAAAGTATGTGGATTTAATGCGAATTAATTCATCCCAGCAGATGACTGCATTTACTTTTAATTCACCAGTTTGCTTATCTATTCAGAGAGAAAACATGCAAAAATATTAAACAAATCATATTTCTCTGAGCATTATTGCATTTTGTCCTTCTATTGCTCTTTGTATTACCTTATGTGACACTTCACCGCAGGGAAAAAAAAATGCTTTAGCAATGAATAATTTTCAACAGTCCATTGTCTCCCATTAATTTAATTGGCCACTACTACACATTCAGTTTAGGAAAAGATTGCTTTACGATAGAGCATCAGTGTAATTACTGTGCGATAGAAAATGAAAATAAAACATTCACTGCCTTTCTTATGGTTTAGTCAAAACATATACTGATATAAAATAACTGTTGCCTGTGAAAGCGTTACATAACAGGTATATAATTGTATTTGTAAGAAATAACAATGTAACATGTTTTAAAGTCAAAACATTGCCTAGCTGTTCATTTAGAAAAGCATGACCAATAGTTATTGTCTCTTGTAGTACTTTATATATTGCTTGTGAATTGCAGATCAAAAGATTTGTGTCTACTTTATTACGGATATCATAAAATGTCACAGTGAAGATAACATGCCGCCTACAGGCTGCTTGCTATATTAGAAAAGGAAAAAAAGAACTGTTCACCTTAAAAAAGATTGGGCAAATACTATCAATAATTGCTCCTTATCGCTAATAAAGTTGATCATTAAAGAAAGAAAAAAGGAATTGAATAAGTTTGACACAGAGATTGCTGAATATAAATCTCTGTCATCCCCCTTTTCTGATTCTGAGGAGTATAAGGTATTAGAAAAGGGGATTGAGATAAAACTAAAACGAGCCCAAAAACAACTAGTGGAAAAAAAACTGAGAAAATTTAATAGGGATAAGTCTGAACAAAATATATGTCCCGATCAGGAGAGGGAAATGATTGGCACTCCCACATATTCAAAAAATCCCCCCATTCGACAGGATGAGATGACCCAATCTAAAAGGTTCCAAAAAAGAAAAGCGCCCTATAATCGATTCTCTATTCAAAACGATAGGAGAGACAGATATATCAGGAATATACCTGACTCATCCAGGTCTAACCATTTTTCTAATAAGGAGTATGGTAGATTTAGAGAAACCACCCCGGAATGGAGAGGACCCCCTTTAAGGGAACAGAAGGGTAGATTTTCCCGTAGAGAAAGGTCTCCAACATGGAGAGAAAACCGGTTCTCCCCCTTGGGTGAGGTGGATGACCGGGAACAACGTTTTTTAGGGAACAGACGCCATCAAAATCACCACCGTTAAAGTATAGGAAAGTAAGGAGAGGAAAAAGGGGAGGGGCAAAAAAATCCCATAGAGGTAAATGTAAAAGGAAACGTAGAACCAAAAAGGTTCAATCATGTAGTGATAATCAAGCTCAAAGTGTTCCTTCAGATAATCTAATGGAACGTCCGCATGCAACAAAGATTTTTAATCTAAGTTTGCATGTATTATCGGATAGTGAAATATCTGTCCTACAAAAAGGTTTAAAGTATGCCCCCACTAACTTTATTAACCCTTTCGAAATATACCTAGATGTTCAACGTTATTTGAGGAAGCTTACCATAAAGAAGTTTTTTGCAAATCAAGAAGATAATCAGGCAACTGACGTATGTACAGTCACTCCTTTTAAACCAAGATCACTCTTTTTTCCAAAACACGTTCAAGGCCCCTTTATTGAAACCTTTGGTGCTATGGTCCTTGAGGACCTAGAAAAACTGCAAAAGAAACCAAAGAAGCACCAAAATTTTTCATTCAAAGAAAGAAAGGCCTTACAGAATTTAAAGCAGCTGAAAGAAGTTGTTATCAAACCCTCTGATAAAGGGGGGGGGTGTAGTGCTGATGGATTTAGTCAATTATGAAAATGAAGTTTTACGACAGCTTAATGATATAGGAAAGTATAAAAAATTAAGGCTTGATCCCACGAGTACCATATTAGCAAAATTAAAAAACTACATAGAGAAATATGAAAAAATGAGAACCATCAGCTCTAGAGAGGCAAAGTTCATCATGGTTGACGAACCTATGGTACCAGTCATATATGTACTACCTAAGGTTCATAAAAATGCGAATAATCCCCCGGGTAGGCCTATCATATCGGGTGTACAGTCCCTATCATCGAATTTGTCCAGATTCATTGACCATTTACTACAACCTATGGTCATCCAGAATAAGTCCCACCTTAAAGATACGAAAGACTTCCTAACACTTTTGGAATCAATACAGTGGGAGGAAGGGGACATTCTGGTGACTGCAGACGTAAGCTCTCTCTACACCATCATCAACCATGATGATGGTGTAGCAGCAATTACTCACTTCTTGGAAATAACAAATTACACAAAGGATCTTAAGGAAATGATAATAGA
Organism: Pseudophryne corroboree; assembly: GCF_028390025.1. Taxonomy (NCBI): domain Eukaryota; kingdom Metazoa; phylum Chordata; class Amphibia; order Anura; family Myobatrachidae; genus Pseudophryne; species Pseudophryne corroboree. The sequence continues at coordinate 666,539,863 of NC_086444.1, read as the reverse complement.
AGGAATTAAATTTATTCTTAACAATAATTTTTTTCTTTTTCGGGATCAATTTTACATCCAGAAGACCGGGACGGCTATGGGCACCAGATTCGCTCCTAGTTATGCCAATTTGTTTCTAGGACTATGGGAAATCGACAACGTGTGGGCGAATAACCCATATGGAGCGAATCTGGTGTCCTATGCCCGGTACATTGACGATATCTTCTTTCTTTGGAGAGGGGATATTGCTACTCTTGAGACTTTCTGTACCTCTCTAAATACTAATAACAAAAATATTGTCCTATCATTTGAGAAAAGCACAGAGACTCTAACCTTTCTAGACATAACAGTGTATGTGAAAGAAAATAAATTACATACGAAAACTTACTCCAAACCTACTGACTCTGGGTCCTATATAGCAGCCAGTAGTTGCCACCACAACAACTGGCTGGACTCTATTCCAATGAGTCAATTAAAAAGAGTCAGGAGAAATTGTACGGAGTTAGATGTTTTTGAATCTCAAGCGAAAGAAATGAGTGAGAAATTTATGGCATGTGGGTATAAGGAAGGCGTTATTGAGAAAGCATTTTTGGAAGCAAAATCCCTGGAACGGAGTGTACTTCGCAATAAGAAACCACCAAAAAAAACCAATAACAAATACGAATGGGCATTTATAACGGAATTTAATCAACAGCATAAAGAGGTTGAAAGGATTCTTAAGAGACATTGGGATCTGATAAGGAAGGACCCTATCATTGGGTCCCTTGTCCCTATAAAACCTGTCCATATTTACCGTAAGGCCCCCAACTTGAGAAATAAGTTAGTCTCTAGCGCATTATCAGCAGAAAATTCCACTACAAGGATAACCTCAAAAGGGTTTTATAGATGTGGTAACTGTATCGGCTGTAGGTCGATTAAGGGTGAGGGAAAAAACAAAATTGTTAACATTGAAATTAATAACAAAACACATACTATCAAAGACTTTATAACGTGCGACAGTAAAAATGTTATATATGCAATTAAGTGCAGTTGCAACCTATTCTATATTGGGCGGACCTCCAGGGCGCTGAAAGTTCGCCTTGGCGAACATGTCAGAAACATTAAAAAGGGTCTGCTCACCCATTCACTCTCTGCACATTTTAAGTCTAAACATAACTGTTTAATCTCTGACATTAAAGGTTTTTACGGGATTAAACAGATCAAGGGAAACAAACGAACAAATGACCTCAGCTCTCAACTTGCTAGAACTGAAATGCAATATATTTTTACCCTTGGTACTCTAAACCCACAAGGGTTAAATTGTGACTTTGAACTTAAGTGGTTTCTCTGATTTTATTCTGTTAGAAATGACTAACTTATATATTATTCTTATTTATTTATTCTTGTGTTTCTTTTGTGTTTTATTATATATGTTACTCCTTATGGGAAATGAAAGATTGAATTCCATACATGCTAACTGGTGCCTTCTATCAAAAACCATATATGCTGCATAGCGCTGTAAGAAGCAATACCAGCGCTATGAATAGAAACCACAAATCCCTTGATCCTTCGGGACGAAAACGGAGGTCGCGTCACGTCACTTCCGGTTATTCGTTTCTATATGGAACGCAGATGCAGGAAGATAAAGACGGGAAACTACAAATCCCATGATCCTCGGGGATAAAAACGGAAGAAGCGTCCCGTCACTTCCGGATACACGTTTCTGTATGGAACCAAGCTGCCGAGGGAAAAAAACGGGGAAACTTGGCTGGTGCGGACCACGTGTAACTTCCGGCGGAACCTCCATATATGGACATTAGTAGTTCCGAGCTGGAACTACATTTCCCATAATTCTTGGCTACGTTTAAGTATTTTCGAGTCTACACTAGGCATTTAAATAATAAAAGTTGTTTGGAGCTGTTTTCCCTTAGGGTTTTGCATTTAGGTTAAATAAACATGGATGTATTTTGGTTTTTTTTCTGTTTAAAACGGAGAACATTTGCATACTTAATTGACAATACAATTTCCTGCTACTCATTGATTGGATATCTGTAACATAAATATGGAGACTCCTCACAGTTCAGACAGTTCTTGACAAAGGTCCAGGAAGGACCGAAACGCGTAGAACAGCTGTACTGTGAGTAGTCTGGATGACATAACCAGGATTTTTTAAAACTTTTTTTAAACTTTATATTTTATTTTTTTGCGGATCTACTGTTTGTGATTTTATCATCTTGTTTTTACTTGGAAGCACTTTGATGTATTCTGGACTGCTGTTAATAAATCCTCTTTTTATACTATCAAAGAGGAATTTTTTCTCTGGTTTTGTCCTGAATTTTTCTGGGGTAATATCCCCCTTGCAAAGATCAAGTGTTGGAAAGCCAAAGATACCTTGATAGGAGTCATCTACCCTAACCCTGAGTGAGTTGTGGTACGCATTTAATTGTTTGCTGAGAAAGATATTGGTATATTTATGCATTTCACTTCCATTCCGTGAGAGTTGGGTTACGCTCTCGACAGACCTGAAAGATACCTTTATATGATTTTCCATCTTACCATTTGTGTGAGTTCTGGGTACGCCTGAAATTTTCACGTCCATATTGAAAGAAATTTCTTAAAGATACCTTTATGGGTTTCCACTCACTTGCCTCTGTGTGAGTTGGGTACGCCCCTTTGTCTTAATGCTATAGAAGATTATACTTGAAATTTGTGTGAAAATTGGTCTACACATATATCCTTCTTCTTTCATTTGCATGACTACAATATGACACCTTGAGGAGGAAAGCTACATCAGTGAAACTCCTATGAAGAATATCGGTTATCTCCAGTAAAAGGAAGGAATGTACCAGTTTTTGCTTTATTTTGTGTATTATTTGTTTCTTATGCGCTTTGGACACATTTAAACACCGCCTTCTTTGCAGTTTGCTTGCTATATTACACTACAGGCTGCTTGCTATATTACACTACAGACTGCAACATTTGCCATTCATGTATAATGGGAATGCAATACATCTTTTCCATTTACCTGGAGATCACATGCTTGCCAGACCTGTGCCCAGAATAAAGCAAAACGTTACTTAGTTTGACTTCTTATATCATTACCCAGCAAACCACTTTTACCTTTTCTTTGCTTTTAGAGAAGCTGGGCTTTGGACCTACAGTATGTGTCTCCTGTGCTCATACATAGAAGCAGGCCTGATTTTGCGTTTGGGAATTGTTGCAAGTCCATTTACAGTAGTACATCACATTACCTCCTGTCTATATGTGTTTTTGGTCACTCCCTGAAATAAATGAATAAATCATTTATTTATTTATTCTTACCCATGTCATGAGACCAATAATGCTTTTACACCAAAATCCTGGGTCTGGACTCGGGACAATCCCAGGGTTGGACCCAGCTTTAGACCCATTTACACTGCACTTCAACCAGGGATATTGCTGTATCATCGCCGTATATACTGAACCCGGGTATGCCCTTTCTTTTCCCTATGGAAGTCATTAGGGGTGTACTACGATTGGCCGGCTGTCGGTATTGATGGTTATTCTCCCTCCAGTGGTATCATGGACACCCCAAGAGGAAGGATAGTTGTCGGTTTACAGACGGTCGGGATCCCGGAGCAGGAATGCCCCCCAGTCATTAGAAAATAAGAATTTACTCACCGGTAATTCTATTTCTCGTAGTCCGTAGTGGATGCTGGGGACTCCGTAAGGACCATGGGGAATAGCGGGCTCCGCAGGAGACTGGGCACTCTAAAGAAAGATTTAGTACTATCTGGTGTGCACTGGCTCCTCCCTCTATGCCCCTCCTCCAGACCTCAGTTAAGGAAACTGTACCCGGAAGAGCTGACAGTACAAGGAAAGGATTTTGGAATCCAGGGTAAGACTCATACCAGCCACACCAATCACACCGTATAACTTGTGATAACCTTACCCAGTTAACAGTATGAACAAACAACAGGGCATCAACAATGGATGCCAACATAACGTAACCCTTTATTAAGCAATAACTATATACACGTATTGCAGAAAGTCCGCACTAGGGACGGGCGCCCAGCATCCACTACGGACTACGAGAAATAGAATTACCGGTGAGTAAATTCTTATTTTCTCTAACGTCCTAGTGGATGCTGGGGACTCCATAAGGACCATGGGGATTATACCAAAGCTCCCAAACGGGTGGGAGAGTGCGGATGACTCTGCAGCACCGAATGGGCAAACACCAGGTCCTCCTCAGCCAGGGTATCAAACATGTAGAACTTTGCAAATGTGTTTGAACCCGACCAAGTAGCAGCTCGGCAAAGCTGTAATGCCGAGACCCCTTGGGCAGCCGCCCAAGAAGAGCCCACCTTCCTTGTGGAATGGGCCTTAACTGATTTAGGCAGCGGCAACCCAGCCGCAGAATGAGCCTGCTGAATCGTGTTACAGATCCAGCGAGCAATGGTTTGCTTTGAAGCAGGAGCACCCAGCTTGTTGGATGCATACAGGATAAACAGCGAGTCAGTCTTCCTGACTCCAGCCGTCCTGGCAACATAGATCTTCAAAGCCCTGACTACATCAAGCAACTTAGAATCCTCCAAGTCACGAGTAGCCGCAGGCACCACAATGGGTTGGTTCAAATGAAAAGATGACACCACCTTTGGCAGAAACTGCGGACGAGTTCGCAATTCTGCCCTGTCCATATGGAAAACCAGATAGGGGCTTTTACATGACAAAGCCGCCAATTCTGACACACGCCTAGCTGAGGCTAGGGCCAACGGCATGACCACTTTCCACGTGAGATACTTTAGCTCCACCGTCTTAAGTGGCTCAAACCAATGGGATTTCAGGAAAGCCAAAACCACGTTAAGATCCCAAGGTGCCAATGGTGGCACAAAAGGAGGCTGAATATGCAGCACTCCCTTAACAAACGTCTGGACCTCAGGCAGTGAAGCCAGTTCTTTTTGAAAGAAAATGGATAGGGCCGAAATCTGGACTTTTATGGACCCTAATTTCAGGCCCATAGTCACACCCGACTGTAGGAAGTGCAGGAATCGACCCAGCTGTAATTCCTCTGTAGGGGCCTTCCTGGCCTCACACCAAGCAACATATTTTCGCCATATACGGTGATGATGTTTCGCTGTCACGTCCTTCCTAGCCTTTATCAGTGTAGGAATAACTGCTTCCGGAATGCCCTTTTCTGCTAGGATCCGGTGTTCAACCGCCATGCCGTCAAACGCAGCCGCGGTAAGTCTTGGAACAGACAGGGCCCCTGTTGTAACAGGTCCTGTCTGAGAGGCAGAGGCCATGGGTCCTCTGTGAGCATTTCTTGCAATTCCGGGTACCAAGTCCTTTTTGGCCAATCCGGAACAATGAGTATTGTTCTCACTCCTCTTTTTCTTACAATTCTCAGCACCTTTGGTATGAGAGGAAGAGGAGGAAACACATAGACCGACTGGAACACCCACGGTGTTACTAGTGCGTCCACAGCTATCGCCTGAGGGTCCCTGGACCTGGCGCAATATCTTTTTAGCTTTTTGTTGAGACGGGACGCCATCATGTCCACCTGTGGCAGTTCCCATCGATTTGCAATCTGCGTGAAGACTTCTTGATGAAGTCCCTACTCTCCCGGGTGGAGGTCGTGTCTGCTGAGGAAGTCTGCTTCCCAGTTGTCCACTCCCGGAATGAACACTGCTGACAGTGCTAGTACGTGATTCTCCGCCCACCGAAGAATCCTGGTGGCTTCTGCCATTGCCACCCTGCTTCTTGTGCCGCCCTGGCGGTTTACATGGGCCACTGCCGTGATGTTGTCTGACTGAATCAGCACCGGTTGGTTTCAAAGCAGAGGCTCCGCTTGACTCAGGGCGTTGTATATGGCCCTTAGTTCCAGGATATTGATGTGCAGACAAGTCTCCTGACTTGACCACAACCCTTGGAAGTTTCTTCCTTGAGTGACTGCCCCCCACCCTCGGAGGCTTGCATCCGTGGTCACCAGGACCCAGTCCTGTATGCCGAATCTGCTGCCCTCGAGGAGGTGAGCACCTTGTAGCCACCACAGAAGAGACACCCTGGCCCTGGGGGACAGGGTGATCATCCGATGCATCTGAAGATGTGATCCGGACCACTTGTCCAGCAGATCCCACTGAAAGATCCTCGCATGGAACCTGCCGAAGGGAATGGCTTCGTAAGACGCCACCATCTTTCCCAGGACTCGTGTGCAGTGATGCACCGACACCTGTTTTGGCTTTAGGAGGTCTCTGACCAGAGTCACGAGCTCCTGAGCCTTCTCCTCCGGGAGAAACACCTTCTTCTGGTCTGTGTCCGGAATCATGCCCAGGAAGGGCAGACGCGTCGCAAGAATCAGCTGCGACTTTGGAATGTTCAGAATCCAGCCGTGCTGACGCAACACTTCCTGAGAGTGTGCTACACTGATCAGCAACTGCTCCCTGGACCTCGCCTTTATGAGGAGATCGTCCAAGTATGGGATAATTGTAACCCCTTGCTTCCGAAGGAGCACCATCATCTCCGCCATCACTTTGGTAAAAACTCTCGGTGCCGTGGACAGGCCAAACGGCAACGTCTGGAATTGGTAATGACAGTCCCGTACCACAAACCTGAGGTACTCCTGATGAGGCGGATAAATGGGGACATGCAAGTAAGCATCCTTGATGTCCAGAGACACCATAAAATCCCCTTCCTCCAGGCTTGCAATGACCGCTCTGAGCGATTCCATTTTGAACTTGAATTTCTTCAGATAAAAGTTCAGGGATTTTAAATTTAAAATGGGTCTGACCGAACCGTCCGGTTTCGGTACCACAAACATAGTGGAATAGTAGCCTCTTCCCCGTTGAAGGGGGGGGACCTCTACCACCACTTTCTGGAGAAAAAGTTTGTGAATTGCCTCCACCACTATCTCCCTTTCCATGGGGGAAGCTGGTAAGGCCGATTTTAGGTAACGGTGAGGGGGCATCACCTCGAATTCCAGCTTGTATCCCTGAGACACAATTTGTATAGCCCAAGGATCCACCTGTGAGCGAACCCACTGGTGGCTGAAATGTCGGAGACGCGCCCCACAGCTCCTGGCACCGCCTGTGGAGCCCCAGCGTCATGCTGTGGATTTAGTGGAAGCCGGGGAAGACTTTTGTTCCTGGGAACTAGCTGCGTGGTGCAGCTTTTTTCCTCTACCCCTGCCTCTGGCAAGAAAGGACGCACCTCTGACCTTCTTGCTCCTCTGAGAACGAAAGAACTGCATTTGGTAATACGGTGCTTTCTTAGGTTGTGGAGGGACATAAGGCAAGAAATTTGACTTCCCAGCCGTAGCTGTGGAAACTAGGTCCGAGAGACCATCCCCAAACAATTCCTCACCCTTATAAGGTAAAACCTCCATGTGTTTTTTAGAGTCGGTATCCCCTGTCCATTGCCGAGTCCATAAGACCCTTCTGGCAGAAATGGACATAGCGTTAACTCTAGAGCCCAGCAGGCAAATGTCCCTCTGGGCATCCCGCATATATAGGACAGCGTCCTTGATATGTGCCAGGGTCAGTAGAACAGTGTCCCTGTCCAGGGTATCCAACTCCTCAGACAGAGAATCCGTCCATGCAGCTACCGCACTACACATCCAGGCCGAAGCAATTGCTGGCCTCAGCAGTGTGCCAGAATGTGTATAAACTGACTTCAGGATAGCTTCCTGCTTTCTATCCGCAGGATCCTTTAGGGCGGCCGTATCCGGAGACGGCAGGGCCACCTTCTTAGACAAGCGTGTCAACGCCTTGTCTACCCTAGGGGAGGATTCCCAGCGTAACCTGTCCGTTGGCGGGAAAGGATACGCCATAAGTAATCTCTTGGAAACTATCACCTTCCTGTCAGGGGAATCCCACGCTTTTTCACATAATTCATTTAATTCATGTGAAGGGGGAAAAGTCACTTCATGCTTTTTCTCCCCATACATATAAATCCTCTTGTCAGGGACAGGATTTTCCTCAGAAATGTGTAATACATCCTTCATAGCTACAATCATGTAGCGTATGGCTTTAGTCATTTTAGGCTGCAACTTTGCCTCATCGTCATCGACACTGGAGTCAGATTCCGTGTCGACATCTGTGTCAACTATCTGGGATAGTGTGCGCTTTTGGGACCCTGACGGCCTCTGCGCTGTAGGATCAGGCACGGGTTGAGACCCTGCCTGTCCCCCGGTTACAGTTTTATCCAATCTGTTATGCAAGGAGTTTACATTATCATTTAACACCTTCCACATATCCATCCAATCAGGTGTCGGCACCGTCGGCGGAGACACCACACTCAGCTGCACTTGTTCTGCCTCCACGTATCCTTCCTCATCAAACATGTCGACACAGGCGTACCGACACACAGCACACACACAGGGAATGCTCTGATTGAGGACAGGACCCCACAAAGGCTTTTGGGGAGACAGAGAGAGAGTATGCCAGCACACACCCCAGCGCTATATAAGCCAGAGATTACACTGTAACTTAGTGTTTACCCTGTAGCTGCTATTAATATATATACTGCGCCTAAATTTATGTGCCCCCCCCCCCCCCTCTCTTTTTTACCCTCTATTGCACCTGTATACTGCAGGGGAGAGCCTGGGGAGCGTCCTTCCAGCGGAGCGGTGAAGAGAAAATGGCGCTGGTGTGCTGAGGAAGAAGGCCCCGCCCCCTCAGCGGCAGGCTTCTGTCCCGCTTTAATGTGTAAAAAATGGCGGGGGCTCTGACATATATACAGTCCCAGACAGTATATATGTCTTTTTGCCAAAAAAGGTACTTAAATGCTGCCCAGGGCGCCCCCCCCTGCGCCCTGCACCCTACAGTGACCGGAGTGTGCGGTGTGCTGTGGGAGCAATGGCGCACAGCTGCAGTGCTGTGCGCTACCTTAAGTGAAGACAGGAGTCTTCAGCCGCCGATTTCGATGTCTTCATGCTTCTGCTGCTTCTGTTCTTCTGGCTCTGCGAGGGGGACGGCGGCGCGGCTCCGGGAACGGACGATCAAGGTTAGGTACCTGTGTTCGATCCCTCTGGAGCTAATGGTGTCCAGTAGCCTAAGAAGCGCTACCTAGCTGCAGTGAGTAGGTTTGCTTCTCTCCCCTCAGTCCCTCGTAGCAGAGAGTCTGTTGCCAGCAGAAGCTCTCTGAAAACAAAAAACCTAACAAAATACTTTCTAATCTAGCAAGCTCAGGAGAGCCCACTAGGAGCACCCAGCTCGGCCGGGCACAGATTCTAACTGGAGGAGGGGCATAGAGGGAGGAGCCAGTGCACACCAGATAGTACTAAATCTTTCGAGTGCCCAGTCTCCTGCGGAGCCCGCTATTCCCCATGGTCCTTACGGAGTCCCCAGCATCCACTAGGACGTTAGAGAAAATAAGAATTTACTCACCGATAATTCTATTTCTCGTAGTCCGTAGTGGATGCTGGGACTCCGTGAGAACCATGGGGAATAGCGGCTCCGCAGGAGACTGGGCACAACTATAAAGAAAGCTTTAGGTCTAACTGGTGTGCACTGGCTCCTCCCACTATGACCCTCCTCCAGACTTCAGTTAGGATACTGTGCCCGGAAGAGCTGACACAATAAGGAAGGATTTTGAATCCCGGGTAAGACTCATACCAGCCACACCAATCACACCGTATAACTCGTGATACAATACCCAGTTAACAGTATGATAACAACTGTGCCTCTCAACAGATGGCTCAACAATAACCCTTTAGTTAAGCAATAACTATGTACAAGTATTGCAGACAATCCGCACTTGGGATGGGCGCCCAGCATCCACTACGGACTACGAGAAATAGAATTACCGGTGAGTATATTCTTATTTTCTCCGACGTCCTAAGTGGATGCTGGGACTCCGTAAGGACCATGGGGATTATACCAAAGCTCCCAAACGGGCGGGAGAGTGCGGATGACTCTGCAGCACCGAATGAGCAAACTCTAGGTCCTCCTCAACCAGGGTGTCAAACTTGTAGAATTTAGCAAACGTGTTTGACCCCGACCAAGTAGCTGCTCGGCAAAGTTGAAGAGCCGAGACTCCTCGGGCAGCCGCCCAAGAAGAGCCCACCTTCCTCGTGGAATGGGCTTTCACTGATTTAGGATGCGGCAGTCCAGCCGCAGAATGTGCAAGCTGAATCGTACTACAGATCTGTGATACGAGTGTGATATGAAAGGGTGAGAGTGGGGTTTTCTGACTGACTTCCATTTTGTGCCGCAGTAACTATGCCATATAATGACGAGAATAACAAGGGTGTTTGTCTTATGAAAGGGTGTTTGTCTCATGCTAGAAGAAGGATTCTTAGAATAGACAAGGACTCGTGTTGTTATTTTCAGTTTGTTATAGACAAGGACTAATGTTGTCATTTTCAGTTAGATAAGATGTTTCAGAACCCCCGGAATGTACCCACATTTGGATAGATGGTGTTTTTTTAGTTTTGTATAAAGGACGGGGAATGTTAGGGGAATTTCGGAATCCACCTGAGACGCTAGCAGACGTGCTGCGTGTGAATACCGAATTTCCCCTTGAGACGATCGTCCTGAGATTCCCCGATCCAGAGTGCTCAAGTGATGCTACAATATTCGGTAAGATATTGATGTAGTTTCTTGATATTATACCTATATTTATGATTATGTATTAATAACTGACGAAAATACTAGAAGAACTAATAAATTATTTACTATTTGAGACATAAAAGTGTTGTTTGTTTTGCTGCATTAAAGTGTAAGCCTGTTCTGGGCAACAGTGAGCGCAGAATATATTGAGCAATCTCACACACCCTAGTTTTATACAGCAAGACATTTTTGGCGTAGTCGGCAGGATCTATGTTTTCTTATATCTCGGTGTAGGATACTTGTAGTGTAAAACGCTTTTGTACAGTGGTGGGTCCTGGCCAGACTTACCTCTGTGCAAAGTTTTGTCAATTGGCAGGTTGCCAAGTTTTCGCCGATATATAACAACATAGCATGGTAAGGATGTTTCGTAAGGGAAAAAAGGCTGGAGCGGAGCAAATCACCGTCCCAGGGTGGACTGAAAGTCCCTACAATATTATAGCACAGGAGTTATTAACATCAGGTTTAGCAGAATCATGGGATGGTAAACTCAAGAATGCAGAACCCCTCGATGTTGTATATGTACTTGAGGGGGTCCCTGCCAAGGCAGGTGATGTAATGGCGCTGGGAAGACGGTGCTGGATACTAGTATCAGCATACCGTAAAATGCACAAAAGATATGAGCAGTTACAATCACGTTATATAGATATAGTACAAACAGTAATTGAACAACAAGGAAAGATAGGATTGTTACAGTGTAGCAATCAGATGTTATCAGAAAAAGCCCAGAAATATCAGATTGTTGCCGAGAAGGCTGCTGTCAAAGTAGCCCAGAACAAATATAAAAAAAGAAAGGGAAGGGTAAACACCCGAAAAGTACGAGCAATTATTCCTTCTGCCGATCTTCAATGGGATCCCGATACATGGGATGGTGATGTATGGGATAGTAGTAATGGGGAGGAGGGAGAGGACAAGGGGGGATGGGATCCTCCCAATCCTGTCATTGACCCTCCTGGGGCAAATGCTTGTCCTGTCTCGCGCAGGCAATTAACTAAGGTTGCAGAAGGTGGAGGGCAGGCAGTCCTCAAAGAGAAAATGATACTGCAAGATTTCACTCAAAATGAAGTCATGGAACTATTGACCAAATTTTCACAACGCCCCGGGGAAGGCGTCCTTACCTGGCTGGTCCGTTTGGTAGAGGATGGCGCTGGAGGGGTTGATGTAGATAGACAAGATGTTGCAAAATTTGAAGCCTACTGTCCTCCCGAGGAACAGGACGATTCAGAGGGTGATGCATAGGTAGCCAGCCAAGCCCCTGTATGGATTCGTCATGATGAGAGACCTTATGTCAAATTAGGAATCCATTGGTCACGGGGCAATGTACAAGAGGTCCCCGCGTTAATTGACACAGGGGCGGAGGCTACCCTAATATATGGAAATCCCAATAGATTTAAAGGACCCCGAATTAAAATTGCAGGGTTGGGGGGGTCGAGTAACTGAAGGGGTACAGGTGGAAATACCTCTAAAAATAGGAAATTTACCTATTAAGAAATGCCGAGCACTAATAGTACCCATTAGAGAATATATTATAGGCATTGATGTTTTAAAAGGACTGGCCCTTTATTTAGATACAGGAAAATTTAGTTTTGGAGTCAGAAGTAATTGTATTCAGGCCAGATCTATTGTGGTGGGAAAAGTAAAAATGCCCCCAGTACATGTCCCACCTGCAACTAAATTAATTGCAATGAAACAATATCGTATACCGGGAAGCCATCAAGAAATAAGCGAAACCATTAAAGAATTAATGGATACAGGAGTGGTACGATATACCACTACTGCTTGGAATAATCCGGTATGGCCAGTGAAAAAGAGCGATGGCTCCTGGCGCATGACTGTGGATTATAGAGAACTGAACACATGAAAAATAAAGGGTGGGAGATTAATCCCGCCAAGGTGCAGGGACCTGCACAAGCGGTGAAGTTTTTGGGGATACAGTGGAATAAAGGACATTGAAGTTATCACTAAACAAACAAAAGTAACTGTATTCCATGTTGATGCACATGTACCATTAGACTCACTTGAACGTTTGTTTAATTCACAAGCAGATGCACAAGCCGCCATTGCTAAGTCATCTCATGAGCCAGTGGCAGGAGAGACGAAGGAATTGGAATCATGGTTGCAGGGTACAGCCCTTTGGGCACACCAAAAGAGTGGACATCTGGGAGAAAAGGCAACTTACAGGTGGGCGCAAGAAAGGGGTATTCCCCTCACATTGGACATTGTGAAATCTGTGATTTTATGGTGTCCCTTGTGTCAACACTCCCAAAAGAGGGAAGTGCCCCCTACTGTAATGGGCCATATTGGAAGAGGTAAGTTACCTGGACAAATCTGGCAGATGGACTTTATTGGACCCCTGCCAGAAAGTCGAGGGTGTAAATTTGCATGTACAGCAGTAGATACATACTCAGGATTAATGGTAGCTTTCCCCCATAAGACTGCTACACAATGGAGCACTATTAGGACACTTGAGATTATATAGAAAGAATGAATGGATTATTAAAATCCACTCTGAAAAAGGTTAATGGATCTGATAAGTTTGGGCAATGGAGAGATAATATCTCAGAATCTTTACAGATAATAAATAACCGACCATTGACAGAATCCACAACTCCTCTGATGAGGATGTTGACCCCCAATTTATCAATCAAGGCAGCACATAAAGTAGAAAGCCTTATTTATTGGAAACTTCACGAAAAGGCGATAGAACCGTACAGAGCTACGCCCATGTCGGCAGGGTTGGACATGTATGCTATAAACCCTGATGTTATTGTTCCTTATGGGATTAAGGTTATACCTACTGGGATAGGTTGCAAAATGCCTTCTAATCATTATGGACAGTTGTCAACCCGTTCTAGTATGGCCAAGAACAGAATAATAGTGATAGGAGGAGTAATTGACACAGACTATCAAGGAGAAATTAAAATAGTTGTGATGAATTTGAGCCCAGACCCCTGCGTAATCTGTGAAGGGGACCGAGTGGCACAATTGTTAATACCACCTATTTTGATAGAGCCTATCCAATTGGGAGAAGCTCCAACCGAACTTACTGTTCGAGGAGACAAAGGTTTTGGTTCATCTAACACTGTGAATGTAGGAGCAAAAATCTGGGTACAGAAGCCTCAAGGGCCGCCTGAACCGGATGAGGTTATAGCTGTGGGAAAAGACAGAGTACTCTTAATAATGAAACCAGGACAAGAGAAATGGGAATATGTACCTCAAGAAAAATGTTATTTGCGAGAGTAACTTACACTGATTTTGTACCTATAGATTGTCGTGAGGCTCAGTCTTGGAATCCTTGGAATTGTATTATTGGTCGTCCCCTCTAGTACATGGACACCTGGATTGAAGATAGAGAAACGAGAGTTGCATACTGTATGGTGGGGATGGAACAATGCCACCATACCAAGAACCCAAGATAATTTCACTTGTCAGGCCAATCAGCGCTGTACTAATATAGTAAATATAACAATTCCAGGAACGATGTGGGCTGGATCGCCTGATCCACAAAGAAACAGATATCGACCTACATTTGCCTTACATCAGTCAGAAGGCAACATCACAATTAATGCTGCAGTAAATATAAGTTGCTGCTCCAAACCTTATAGGTTCCGATTTCTCCCTAAAGAAGAGAAGAATAAAGAATATAAGAAATGTTCTAAACAAGGAGCAACCACATTTCGGTTAGCTGTAAAAGACGTTTTAATTTTGGTATGTCATAATGCTGCTGAAATAAAAAAATCGAACGTGGTGGGCACAAGATTTAATGTTTATTGATATCAATGCATCACGAATCGATATTGGACATGTTAAAAGATTACCATCTACATGTGAAAATGTAGGTACACAAGCTCAAAAGACTGTGTTAGTCACACAAGTTGTTTTCCCTCCCAATAATAGACAATGTATATCCCGGCAACGACGTGCCTGGTATGATACATTGTTGGGAGGATATGGGACTCTAACAGGAGTATTAAATGGGATAGATATTGAAACATTAGCCAATAGGATGCATAGCGCCGGTAGTAAATTAAATGACGGACTTACATTACAAGCAAAATGGGTGCCTACTATTTTTGAGCCAGCCAAAATATCGGCTGGAATAGATACTTTAATGAACCAGCTAATTAATGCTAGTAATGATTTTGCTGTTGTATTTGATACCAACATTACTAAATTTATAAATTGGACCATCTGTACACTACAGACTATGTATGAGCAACAACAAAAAGGCGTTATGCAAACTATGCTAATGACCGGAAATGAACAAGTATGGAGAACAATTTTTAATACAAGTGTGTCCAGGGACGCTTGGATACACTTGGAAGCTGCTAAAATGATTTGTAATGACACCATATGCCAAGGTATTTTAACTATGTATAATGTAACCAAAGTTATTCAAATGTGTAAATATATTGTAATGCCTTTGTTGTTAGGACCATCTGGTGGAGAATGGTACTGGTTCCTCACTATGAAAGGAGAATATATAGATGAGAATAATAGAACTCATGATTTGAGTATTTGTACACCCACTTTACAAGGCAAGATATGTAGAGTACAATCTGCAGTTTATGAACCTTGCTTATTAGAGAATGGAGTAAATTTATGCAAATGGATAGTTCTACCTTTGTCATATACAATGATGATGGAGGTAGCCCCACAAGAAGTATGTTTGGTAACTGATACACCAGCCATACCTGGAATGGTAGTTCCATTTTCCGGATGTATTAGTAATGTTAGTTCCTTAACCTGGGAAAATGAGACATTTATATTGTATGCTGACCGTGAAGAACATGTTACAAAATATTGGAGTCCACAAAATTTAAGTATTCCCCAATGGGATTTGAAGTCTGATAAACTACATACAATTATGAAACAATCCAAAGTTATTGAAGATCATATCAAATATCTCAATCAATCTATTGTAAGTCATCAAGTGACAACAACAATAATTGCTAATCAATTACAGAAAATTGGTTCTGATGTCCAGGATGCAACTTCTCATCATTGGTGGGACTTGTTTACTGGATATTCTCCGTCTGCATCCAATATGCTAAATTTTCTGATACATCCTGTTCTCATACTGTGTATAATAATAATAATTTCTCTAACGTCCTAAGTGGATGCTGGGGACTCCGTCAGGACCATGGGGTTTAGCGGCTCCGCAGGAGACAGGGCACAATAATAAAAGCTTTAGGATCAGGTGGTGTGCACTGGCTCCTCCCCCTATGACCCTCCTCCAAGCCTCAGTTAGATTCTTGTGCCTGGCCGAGAAGGGTGCAATCTAGGTGGCTCTCCTGAGCTGCTTAGAATAAAAGTTTAAGTTAGGTTTTTTATTTTCAGTGAGTCCTGCTGGCAACAGGCTCACTGCTACGAGGGACTTAGGGGAGAGAAGTAAACTCACCTGCGTGCAGGATGGATTTGCTTCTTAGGCTACTGGACACCATTAGCTCCAGAGGGAGTCGGAACACAGGTCTCACCCTGGGGTTCGTCCAGGAGCCGTGCCGCCGACCCCCCTTGCAGATGCCGAAGTTGAAGAGGTCCAGAGGTCCAGAAACAGGCGGCAGAAGACTTTCAGTCTTCATAAGGTAGCGCACAGCACTGCAGCTGTGCGCCATTGTTGTCAGCACACTTCATACCAGCGGTCACTGAGGGTGCAGGGCGCTGGGGGGGGCGCCCTGGGCAGCAATGTATTATACCTTTTTTATGGCTAAAATACATCACATATAGCCCTTGAGGCTATATGGATGTATTTAACCCCTGCTAGATCTCACAAACTCCGGGAGAAGAGCCCGCCGTTTTAGGGGGCGGGGCCTATTCTCCTCAGCACACGGCGCCATTTTCCTGCTCAGCTCTGCTGTGAGGAAGGCTCCCAGGCTCTCCCCTGCACTGCACTACAGAAACAGGGTTAAAACAGAGAGGGGGGGCACTTATTTGGCGATATGATTACATATGTGAAAATGCTATAAGGGAAAACACTTGTATAAGGGGTTGTCCCTGTATAATTATAGCGTTTTTGGTGTGTGCTGGCAAACTCTCCCTCTGTCTCCCCAAAGGGCTAGTGGGGTCCTGTCCTCTATCAGAGCATTCCCTGTGTGTGTGCTGTGTGTCGGTACGTGTGTGTCGACATGTAGGAGGACGATGTTGGTGAGGAGGCGGAGCAAATTGCCTGTATTGGTGATGTCACTCTCTAGGGAGTCGACACCGGAATGGATGGCTTATTTAGGAATTATGTGATAATGTCAACACGATGCAAGGTCGGTTGACGACATGAGACGGCCGGCAAACAAATTAGTACCTGTCCAGGCGTCTCAGACACCGTCAGGGGCTTGTAAAAACGCCCATTTACCTCAGTTGGTCGACACAGACACGGACACTGACTTCAGTGTCAACGGTGAAGAAACAAACGTATTTTCCTTTAGGGCCACACGTTACATGTTAAGGGCAATGAAGGAGGTGTTACATATTTCTGATACTACAAGTACCACAAATAAGGGTATTATGTAGGGTGGGAATAATCTACTTGTAGTTTTTCCTGAATCAGATAAATTAAAGTGTGTGATGATACGTGGGTTTCCTCCGATAGAAAATTATTGGAGGTATACCCTTTCCCGCCAGAAGTGAGGGCGAGTTGGGAAACACACCTTAGGGTGGATAAGGCGCTCACACGCTTATAAAAACAAGTGGCGTTACCGTCTCCAGATACGGCCGCCCTCAAGGAGCCAGCTGATAGGAAGCTGAAAAATATCCTAAAAAGTATATACACACATACTGGTGTTATACTACGACCAGCAATCGCCTCAGCCTGGATGTGCAGCGCTGGGGGGGCTTGGTCGGATTTCCTGACTGAAAATATTGATACCCTTGACAGGAACAATATTTTATTGACTATAGAGCATTTTAAAGATGCATTTCTATATATGCGAGATGCGCAGAGGGATATTTGCATTCTGGCATCAAGAGTAGATGTGATGTCCATATCTGCCAGACGATGTTTATAGACACGACAGTGGTCAGGTGATGCAGATTCCAGACGGCACATGGAAGTATTGCCGTATAAAGGGGCGGTCCATCGGACCTGGTGGCCATGGCAACAGCTGGAAAATCCACTTTTGTTACCCCAAGTCACATCTCAGCAGAAAAGGACACAGTCCTTTCAGTCTCAGTCCTTTCGTACCCATAAAGGCAGGCGGGCAAAAGGCCAGTCATATCTGCCCAGGGTTAGAGGAAAGGGAAGAAGACTGCAGCAGGCAGCCCATTCCCAGGAACAGAAGTCCTCCACAGCTTCTGCCAAGTCCGCAGCATGACGCTGGGGCCATACAAGCGGACTCAGGTGCGGTGGGGGGTCATCTCAAGAGTTTCAGCACGCAGTGGGCTCACTCGCAAGTGGACTCCTGGATCTTACACATAGTATCCCAGGTGTACATTGGAAATTCGAGACGTCTTCCCCTCACAAGTTCCTGAAGTCTGCTTTACCAACGTCTCCCTCCGACAGGGAGGCAGTATTGGGAAAAAATTCACAGGCTGTATTCCCAGCAGGTGATAATCAAAGTACCCCTCCTACAACAAGGGAAGGGGTATTATTCCACACTATATTGTGGTACTGAAGCCAAACGGCTCGGTGAGATCTAAAAGATTTGAACAATTACATACAAGGGTTCAAATCAAGATGGAGTCACTCAGAGCAGTGATAGCGAACCAGGACGATATGGTGTCACTGGATATCAGGGACGCTTACCTACATGTCCAAATGTTGCCCTTCTCACCAAGGGTATCTCAGGTTCGTGGTACAGAACTGTCACTATCAGTTCAGACGCTGCCGTTTGGATTGTCCACGGCACCCCGGGTCTTTACCATGGTAATGGCCGAAATGATGATTCTTCCTAAAAGAAATATGGACGCTTTCCTGATAAGGGCAAGGTCCAGAGAACAGTTGGTGGTCGGAGTAGCACTATCTCAAGTAGTTCTACGACAGCACGAGTGGTTTCTAAATATTCCAAAATCGCAGCTTTTCCGACGACACGTCTAATGTTCCTAGGAATGATTCTGGACACAGTCCAGGAAAAGATGTTTTCTCCCGGAGAAGAAGGCCAGGGAGTTATCCGAGCTAGTCAGGAACCTCCTAAAACCAGGAAAAGTATCAGTGCATCATTGCACAAGGGTCCTGTGAAAAATGGTGGTTTCTTACAAAGCGATCCCATTCGGTAGATTTCACGCAAGAACCTTTCAGTGGAATCTGCTGGGAAAATGGTCCGGATCGCATCTTCAGATGCATCAGCGGATAACCCTGTCTCCAAGGACAAGGGTGTTTTCTTCTGCGGTGGCTGCAGAGTGCTCATCTATGAAAGGGCCGCAGATTCGACATTCAGGACTGGGTCCTGGTGACCACGGATGCCAGCCTGAGTGGCTGGGGAGCAGTCACACAAGGAAAAAATTTCCAGGGAGTGTGATCAAGTCTGGAGACTTCTCTCCACATAAATATACTGGAGCTAAGGGCAATTTACAAGGCTCTAAGCTTAGCAAGACCTCTGCTTCAAGGTCAGCCGGTATTGATCCAGTGGGACAACATCACGGCAGTCGCCCACGTAAACAGACAGGGCGGCACATGAAGCAGGAGGGAAATGGCAGAAACTGCAAGGATTCTTCGCTGGGCGAAAAATCATGTGATAACACTCTCAGCAGTGTTAATTCCGGGAGTGGAAAACTGGGAAGCAGACTTCCTCAGCAGGCATAACCTCCACCCGGGAGAGTGGGGACTTCAGCGGGAAGTCTTCCACATGATTGTAAACCGTTGGGAAAAACCAAAGGTGGACATGATGGCGTCCCGCCTGAACAAAAAACTAGACAGATATTGCGCCAGGTCAAGGGACCCTCAGGCAATAGCGGTGGACGCTCTGGTAACACTGTGGGTGTACCAGTCAGGGTATGTGTTCCCTCCTATGCATCTCATACCAAAAGTACTGAGAATCATAAGAAGGAGATGAGTAAGAACGATACTCGTGGTTCCGGATGGGTCAAGAAGGACTTGGTACCCGGAACTTCAAGAGATGCTCACGGAAGAACCGTGGCCTCTACCTTTAAGAGAGGACCTGCTCCAGCAGGGGCCTTGTCTGTTCCAAGACTTACCGCGGCTGCGTTTGACGGCATGGCAGTTGAACGCCGGATCCTGAAAGGGCGTTCCAGATGAAGTCATCCCTACCCTGGTCGAAGCCAGGAAGGATGTAATCGCAAAACATTTTCACCGCATTGGGCGAAAATATGTTGCGTGGTGTGAGGCCAAGAAGGTCCCTACAGAGGAATTCCAACTGGGTCGTTTCCTACATTTCCTGAAAACAGGACTGTCTATGGGCCTAAAATTAGGGTCCATTAAGGTTCAAATTTCGACCCTGTCGAATTTCTTCCAGAAAGAACTGGCTTCAGTGCCTGAAGTTCAGACGTTTGTAAAAGGGGTACTGCATATACAGCCTCCTTTTGTGCCCCCAGTGGCACCTTGGGATCTCAATGTTGTTTTGAGTTTCCTAAAGTCACATTGGTTGGATCCACTCACCACTGTGGAATTAAAATATTTCACATGGAAGGTGAAGATTCTATTAGCCCTGGCTTCAGCCAGGCGTGTGTCAGAATGGGCGGCTTTATCATATAAAAGCCCTTACTTAATTTTTTATTCTGACAGGGCAGAATTGAGGACTCGTCCTCAATTTCTCCTTAAGGTGTTTTCTGTTTTTCACATGAACCAACCTGTTGTGGTACCTGCGGCTACTAGGGACTTGGAGGACTCCAAGTTACTTGACGTTGTCAGGGCCCTGAAAATATATGTTTCCAGGACGACTGGAGTCAGAAAATCTGACTCGCTGTTTAGCCTGTATGCACCCAACAAGATGGGTGTTCCTGCTTCTAAGCAGACGATTGCTCGCTGGATTTGTAGTACAATTCAGCTTGCACATTCTGTGGCAGGCTTGCCACAGCCAAAATCAGTAAAAGCCCATTCCACAAGGAAGTGGGCTCATCTTGGGCGGCTGCCCGAGGGGTCTCGGCTTTACAACTTTGCCGAGCTGCTACTTGGTCAGGGGCACACCCCGACTGAGGAGGACCTGGAGTTCTCTCATTCGGTGCTGCAGAGTCATCCGCACTCTCCCGCCCGTTTGGGAGCTTTGGTATAATCCCCATGGTCCTGACGGAGTCCCCAGCATCCACTTAGGACGTTAGAGAAAATAAGAATTTACTTACCGATAATTCTATTTCTCGTAGTCCGTAGTGGATGCTGGGCGCCCATCCCAAGTGCGGATTGTCTGCAATACTTGTACATAGTTATTGTTGCAAAAATCAGGTTATTCTTGTTGTGAGCCATCTTTTCAGAGGCTCCTTCGTTGTTATCATACTGTTAACTGGGTTCAGATAACAGGTTGTACGGTGTGATTGGTGTGGCTGGTATGAGTCTTACCCGGGATTCAATATCCTTCCTTATTATGCACGCTCGTCCGGGCACAGTATCCTAACTGAGGCTTGGAGGAGGGTCATAGGGGGAGGAGCCAGTGCACACCACCTGATCCTAAAGCTTTTATTATTGTGCCCTGTCTCCTGCGGAGCCGCTAAACCCCATGGTCCTGACGGAGTCCCCAGCATCCACTACGGACTACGAGAAATAGAATTATCGGTAAGTAAATTCTTATTTTTATCTATTTGGAACTGTGTGGTATTTTACCGCATATGTTGTAAACGACAAAAGGTTGTAATGGCAAGTTATGCGTTATAATTGGAATCAGTCAAGGGCCGTTTGTGATACGAGTGTGATATGAAAGGGTGAGAGTGGGGTTTTCTGACTGACTTCCATTTTGTGCCGCAGTAACTATGCCATATAATGACAAGAGAATAACAAGGGTGTTTGTCTTATGAAAGGGTGTTTGTCTCATGCTAGAAGAAGGATTCTTAGAATAGACAAGGACTCGTGTTGTTATTTTCAGTTTGTTATAGACAAGGACTAATGTTGTCATTTTCAGTTAGATAAGATGTTTCAGAACCCCCGGAATGTACCCACATTTGGATAGATTGTGTTTTTTTAGTTTTGTATAAAGGACGGGGAATGTTAGGGGAATTTCGGAATCCACCTGAGACGCTAGCAGACGTGCTGCGTGTGAATACCGAATTTCCCCTTGAGACGATCGTCCTGAGATTCCCCGATCCAGAGTGCTCAAGTGATGCTACAATATTCGGTAAGATATTGATGTAGTTTCTTGATATTATACCTATATTTATGATTATGTATTAATAACTGACGAAAATACTATAAGAACTAATAAATTATTTACTATTTGAGACATAAAAGTGTTGTTTGTTTTGCTGCATTAAAGTGTAAGCCTGTTCTGGGCAACAGTGAGCGCAGAATGTATTGAGCAATCTCACACACCCTAGTTTTATACAGCAAGACAAGATCCAGCGAGCAATAGTCTGCTTTGAAGCAGGTGCACCCAACTTATTGGGCGCATACAGGATAAAGAGCGAGTCAGTCTTTCTGACTCCAGCTGTCCTGGAAACATAGATTTTCAGGGCCCTGACTACGTCCAACAACTTGGAAGCCTCCAAGTCTTTTGTAGCCGCAGGCACCACGATAGGTTGGTTCAGATGAAAAGCTGATACCACTTTAGGGAGAAACTGGGGACGAGTCCTCAATTCTGCCCTATCCATATGGAAAATCAGATAAGGGCTTTTACATGACAAAGCCGCCAATTCTGATACACGCCTGGCCGAAGCCAAGGCCAACAACATGACCACTTTCCACGTGAGATATTTCAAATCCACGGTTTTCAGTGGCTCAAACCAATGTGACTTTAGGAAATCCAACACCACGTTGAGATCCCAAGGTGCCACTGGAGGCACAAAAGGGGGCTGAATATGCAGCACTCCCTTAACAAAAGTTTGAACTTCAGGTAGTGAAGCCAGTTCTCTCTGGAAGAAAATCGATAGAGCCGAAATCTGGACCTTAATGGAACCCAATTTAAGGCCCATAGTCACCCCTGACTGTAGGAAGTGCAGGAAACGGCCCAGCTGAAATTCCTCCGTTGGGGCCTTCCGGGCCTCACACCACGCAACATATTTTCGCCATATGCGGTGATAATGGTTTGCGGTTACTTCTTTCCTAGCTTTAATCAGCGTAGGAATGACTTCCTCCGGAATGCCCTTTTCCTTCAGGATCCGGTGTTCAACCGCCATGCAGTCAAACGCAGCCGCGGTAAGTCTTGGAACAGACAGGGCCCCTGCTGCAGCAGGTCTTGTCTAAGCGGTAGAGGCCATGGGTCCTCTGAGATCATTTCTTGAAGTTCCGGGTACCAAGCTCTTCTTGGCAAATCTGGAACAATGAGTATAGTTCTTACTCCTCTTCTCCGTATTATCCTCAGTACCTTTGGTATGAGAGGAAGAGGAGGGAACACATAAACCGACCGATACACCCACGGTGTCACTAGAGCGTCCACAGCTATCGCCTGCGGGTCTCTTGACCTGGCGCAATACTTTTCTAGATTTTTGTTTAGGCGGGACGCCATCATGTCCACCTGTGGCCTTTCCCAACGGTTTACAATCAGTTGGAAGACTTCTGGATGAAGTCCCCACTCTCCCGGGTGGAGGTCGTGCCTGCTGAGGAAGTCTGCTTCCCAGTTGTCCACTCCCGGAATGAACACTGCTGACAGTGCTAACACGTGATTTTCCACCCATCGGAGAATCCTTGTGGCTTCTGCCATCATCGTCCTGCTTCTCGTGCCGCCCTGTCAGTTTACATGGGCGACCGCCGTGATGTTGTCTTACTGGATCAGTACCGGCTGGTTTTGAAGCAGGGGTTTTGCCTGACTTAGGGCATTGTAAATGGCCCTTAGTTCCAGAATATTTATGTGCAGGGAAGTCTCCTGACTTGACCATAGTCCTTGTAAGTTTCTTCCCTGTGTGACTGCCCCCCAGCCTCGAAGGCTGGCATCCGTGGTCGCCAGGACCCAGTCCTGTATGCCGAATCTGCGGCCCTCCTGAAGATGATCACTCTGCAGCCACCACAGCAGAGACACCCTTGTCCTTGGAGACAGGGTTATCAGCCGATGCATCTGAAGATGCGATCCGGACCACTTGTCCAACAAGTCCCACTGAAAGGTTCTTGCATGGAACCTGCCGAATGGAATTGCTTCGTAGGAAGCTACCATCTTTCCCAGGATCCGCGTGCAGTGATGCACCGACACCTGTTTTGGTTTTAGGAGGCCTCTGACTAGAGATGACAGCTCCTTGGCCTTCTCCTCCGGGAGAAACACTTTTTTCTGTTCTGTGTCCAGAACCATCCCCAGGAACAGTAGACGTGTCGTAGGGACCAGCTGCGACTTTGGAATGTTTAGAATCCAGCCGTGCTGTTGTAGCACCTCCCGAGATAGTGCTACCCCAACCAACAACTGCTCTCTGGACCTCGCCTTTATCAGGAGATCGTCCAAGTACGGGATAATTAAAACTCCCTTCTTTCGAAGGAGTATCATCATTTCGGCCATTACCTTGGTAAAGACCCTCGGAGCCGTGGATAGACCGAACGGCAACGTCTGGAATTGGTAATGGCAATCCTGTACCACAAATCTGAGGTACTCCTGGTGAGGATGGTAAATGGGGACATGCAGGTAAGCATCCTTGATGTCCAGTGATAC
Source organism: Pseudophryne corroboree (assembly GCF_028390025.1). Lineage (NCBI taxonomy): Eukaryota > Metazoa > Chordata > Amphibia > Anura > Myobatrachidae > Pseudophryne > Pseudophryne corroboree. The sequence goes on along the minus strand of NC_086444.1, from coordinate 666,515,661 downwards.
CATGTAATCCCTCTCGTCCAGGCTTACAATAACCGCCCTGAGCGATTCCATCTTGAACTTGAATTTTTTTATATATGTGTTCAAGGATTTCAAATTTAAAATGGGTCTCACCGAACCGTCCGGTTTCGGTACCACAAACATTGTGGAATAGTAACCCCCGTCCTTGTTGAAGAAGGGGTACCTTTACTATCACCTGTTGTGAATACAGCTTGTGAATTGCCTGTAACACTGCCTCCCTGCCTGAGGGAGTGGTTGGCAAGGCAGATTTGAGGAAACGGCGGGGGGGAGACGTCTCGAATTCCAGCTTGTACCCCTGAGATATTATCTGAAAAATCCAGGGATCCACCCGTGAGCGAGCCCACTGATTGCTGAAATATTTGAGACGGGCCCCCACCGTACCTGGCTCCGCCTGTGGAGCCCCAGCGTCATGCTGTGGACTTAGAGGAAGCGGGGGAGGACTTTTGCTCCTGGGAACTGGCTGTATGCTGCAGCTTTTTTCCCCTACCTCTGCCTCTGGGCAGAAAGGACGCGCCTTTAACCCGCTTGCCCCTATTGGGCCGAAAGGACTGTACCTGATAATACGGTGCTTTCTTTGGCTGTGAGGGAACATGGGGTAAAAATGTAGACTTCCCAGCTGTTGCTGTGGAAACGAGGTCCGACAGACCATCCCCGAACAACTCCTCACCCTTATACGGCAGAACTTCCATGTGTCGTTTGGAATCTGCATCTCCTGTCCACTGCCGAGTCCATAACCCTCTCCTGGCAGAAATGGACATTGCACTAATTTTGGATGCCAGCCGGCAAATATCCCTCTGTGCATCCCTCATGTATAAAAGTGTGTCTTTTATATGCTCTACGGTTAGCAATATAGTGTCCCTGTCTAGGGTATCTATATTTTCTGACAGGGAATCTGACCATGCAGCTGCAGCACTGCACATCCATGCTGAAGCAATAGCTGGTCTCAGTATAACACCTGTGTGTGTATATATAGATTTCAGGATAGCCTCCTGCTTTCTATCAGCAGATTCCTTCAGGGCGGCCGTATCCGGAGACTGTAGTGCCACCTTCTTTGACAAGCGTGTGAGCGCTTTATCCACTCTAGGGGATGTATCCCAACGTGACCTATCCTCTGGCGGGAAAGGGTACGCCATTAGTAACCTCTTAGAAATTACCAGCTTCTTATCAGGGGAAGCCCACGCTTCTTCACACACTTCATTTAACTCCTCAGATGGAGGAAATGCTACTGGTAGTTTTTTCTCTCCAAACATAATACCCTTTTTTGTGGTACCGGGGGTAACATCAGAAATGTGCAATACATTTTTCATTGCCTCAATCATGTAACGTGTGGCCCTACTGGAAGTTACATTAGTCTCATCGTCGTCGACACTGGAGTCAGTATCCGTGTCGACAACTGTGTCTGCCATCTGAGGTAGCGCCCGTTTTAGAGCCCCTGATGGCTTTTGAGACGCCTGGGCAGGCACAGGCTGAGAAGCCGGCTGTCCCACATTAGGTATGTCGTCAAACCTTTTATGCAAGGAGTCGACACTGTCGCGTAATTCCTTCCACAGCACCATCCACTCAGGTGTCGACCCCGCAGGGGGTGACATCACATTTACAGGCATCTGCTCCGCCTCCACATAAGCCTCCTCATCAAACATGTCGACACAGCCGTACCGACACACCGCAAACACACAGGGAATGCTCTGACAGAGGACAGGACCCCACAAAGCCCTTTGGGGAGACAGAGAGAGAGAGTATGCCAGCACACACCAGAGCGCTATATTACACAGGGATCCCACTATAAATGAGTGTTTTCCCTTATAGCTGCTTTTTATATATATATATATATATATATATATATATCCTGCGCCTAAATTTAGTGCCCCCCCTCTCTTTTTTACCCTTCTGTAGGTTTCAGACTGCAGGGGAGAGCCAGGGAGCTTCCTTCCAGCGGAGCTGTGAGGGAAAAATGGCGCCAGTGTGCTGAGGGAGATGGCCCCACCCCTTTTCCGGCGGACTTCTCCCGCTTTTTCTGGAATACTGGCAGGGGTATTTTTACATCTATATAGCCTCTAGGACTATATATGATGTAGATTTGCCAGCCAAGGTGTCATATATTGCCCTCAGGGCGCCCCCCCCCCCAGCGCCCTGCACCCATCAGTGACCGGAGTGTGATGTGTACATGAGGAGCAATGGCGCACAGCTGCAGTGCTGTGCGCTACCTTGGTGAAGACCGAAGTCTTCTGCCGCTGATTTTCCGGACCTCTTCTTGCTTCTGGCTCTGTAAGGGGGACGGCGGCGCGGCTCCGGGAACGAACACCAAGGTCGGGTCCTGCGGTCGATCCCTCTGGAGCTAATGGTGTCCAGTAGCCTAAGAAGCCCAAACTACCACCTGTTAGGTAGGTTCGCTTCTTCTCCCCTTAGTCCCTCGCTGCTGTGAGTCTGTTGCCAGCAGATCTCACTGTAAAATAAAAAACCTAAAGATACTTTCTTTCTAGGAGCTCAGGAGAGCCCCTAGTGTGCATCCAGCTCAGCCGGGCACAAGATTCTAACTGAAGTCTGGAGGAGGGTCATAGTGGGAGGAGCCAGTGCACACCAGTTAGACCTAAAGCTTTCTTTATAGTTGTGCCCAGTCTCCTGCGGAGCCGCTATTCCCCATGGTCCTTACGGAGTCCCAGCATCCACTTAGGACGTCAGAGAAATAACCTTTTTTAAGAGCTGACAAAGATGAGGTCACAAAACAGATGTGGCTGTGGGCCAGCCTGCATTTAGGGCTGCAGATCAGACAGTGGGCAAGCTTTGGATGAGGCAGCAGGCTCAGCACTAGTCTCAGAGTCCTGCTGCGATGGTCATCTGCACTTTCTGCGGGGCACTGACAGATCAGCAGCTCTCTTCAAAAGCCGGGTCAAATATTCCGGATCCAGACTGTTTACACTGCCACAGGACTCCGATCCTTAGCGGGCTCAACCCACAACATTTTTCCAGGATATATTGGCAGGGCACAGGACCCAGAATATTTTTCAAGGGGCCATTTACACCGAGGCCCGACCAGGGATATTTCTGTGGTGTAAAAGGGATATTAGTGACTTGTGACCATTGTATTGCATTTTAAAATCCTTGTACATTTTAACATATTTATGACATTGTTACAATTGCACCTGGGTGGTGCAGAAGACATCACACTGAATGTATAAGCGGATACCCGATTACCACCAGGAAATAAAGACCAACTGCAAGCAATGTACAATTTACTGCATTAGAATGAACCATTCTTGAGATGTGCTAATCTAAGACGTTACCCTAGAAGCTGATGCAATAAGTTATAAAAAGACGCGTATTATGGGCCAGAGTATTCAACTTTATAAAATGGTCCAAGCAGAAAGCAGAGAGTAAGTAGTACCCACTGTGACAGATCATGGGGTTTGCCAGTATTTTTTTAAAATGTTTTTATTTATAGATATTTTTAAAACATAAAATTGGGCACATACTAAATAAAAATAATGAATACAAGTATAAATCGCTTTCCGTATTGTGACCAGGTCATTTAAATAATATAGTGACTGCATCAGTTAAATTGAAAATGCCGCTAACATTGTAGGAAGATGTCCAGAAGAAAGCAGTAATGCCTGCTGGGTGTTCGTGAACTGCACTGCGACTTGTGATTTGACTTCTTTGCTTGCACTCTCCTTTCACATCCATTTAATGTCACTTAACAAAATCAACATGCCAAATCTGAATTACAGGAAAAATGGCTGCATCTATCAGCATCCAGGGAATCCAAGCAGAGGACACTTTGGGAAAATGTTTTCCTATGTGTAGTGTAGCTATAGGTATCAGTCATGCATATTTAGTTCCATTTATACCACTGTTGAAGGTTGACTTTGAGATTATTCTAGTGCTTATTGGTGATGCTTAGAAGCAAGATTATGCTCACATTTTTATACAGTTAATATCCAAATCCATGATTTTCCTGGTTTAATTTCACTGGACAAGTCAGGTTTTCAGAAATGTATTTGGTTTGGAGAGATCTAGGGGTAAATTTACTAAAGCTTCTAACACAGAGAATTGGGTGATTTTGCCCATAGCAATCAATCAGATGCGGTCTATCATCTCTCTATTGCCCTTTAGAAAATGATAGACAGCATCTGATTGGTTGCTATGGGCAACATCACTAATTTTATGTTTTCGAAGCTTAAGTAAATTTACCCCCTAGAGTCTGATTCGAATGTCTGTTCAGCGTGCAGGAAACTAGGCGGGCACAGGTAATTCCTCCTCATAGAATACCTGAACTGAGGCTGATGGCTGACAGATACCTGGTCTAAACTCTAGCTTGGGAGAGTCCGCTACTTCAGGAGATTAAAGGTACTGGCATGATACCGAGCACAGGACTGGGGCAGACTGGCTCACCTGAAATGCAAGGCAAAAGATATAGACAGTGTCTATAACTGGAGCAACTAGAATACTGGATCCGATCCGAACCAGAGTAGCTTGGCACATTGGATCCACGCTGATCCGGAATAGCTTAGTTCAATGGTTCCGGGCTGGACCATAATAGCGTGGCACAATGGAACCAGGCTTGAACCGGTATGGCTTGGCACAAGTCATAGCTACACTAGCTGGACAATAAGCTGACATGGAGATGTAGATACAGAGGGAGACCTGGTAACTGGAGCCACAGGATGCCTGAGGACAAATGTTGCTCTGGCACCCTTATGAGTCTCAGACGATTCCATTTAATCCCCCTTGCTGGCACCCCATTGGTGGACATGATCAGGTGGTCAGAGATTGGGATCTGATTGGTCCGTTCACGGTCAGCTGACTGGGACCAAGATGACTGTACCCAGCGGAAGGAGCCGTCGGAGGACTCAAGTGAAGACTCCAGACGGACACCATGCAGAAGTGTTGGGAGAGAAGGCTGGTAAATGCTTAAGACGCTGAATACTGAGGGGCACTTTCTAGTCCATCATAAGATGATGTAGATGTTGTGGAAGATTCAAAGTTGCATGCAAGTTGGTTGCAACTGCACTCTACATGTATAGAACTAAATGATGATATGGTGGTCATCAACATTATCAGTGAGCTTTTGCATCAGCCCTACCCTTGGTGCAAGAGATCTGTCTGAAACAAGACTGATTTCTATGTACGCACAATTCTACATATCTCGCCATTCTGCCTACACGTCCATGACATACACTTACTCAACTATGCCTGTATAAAAACACCCTGCTGCCACCCAGTTCCGCAAATTCAGCAGCATATGGAGATGCAACAGTGTACGATGCGAAGTTGCCTGCAATTGCTCATAGTTGTGTATGCTTGGCTACAGATCGCGTGCGGCCCTAAAAAGATTCACCTGCAAGTTGGACCTGTATGCAAACCAGTTGTGGGTTAAAAAGTTGGGCTCCCACCAACCATTGCTATGGAGAATGAAATTCTGTATTTATATAATTCAGGCTAGAAAAAAACTGTTCAGCTGGTGAGCAAAGCATATTCTAGTCACTTATCCTGACCCCTGTATTTCAGTACTTACAATTACAATGCTAAATATGGACAATGCTCTTACTACAAATATTCATAATCATATTAGCGCTGACAAGCTCATCCTTTAAGTGGGATGTGGGCAACATGTCACCCAAAATATGCCAGTGGTTCTCACACTCTGTCCTTAGGACCCCACACAGTTCATGTTTTCCAGGTCACCCGGCAGGTACACAGGGGCACTCATTCCTCAGCCACAGGTGGAGCTCATTATTTCACTTGTGAGAGTCTGTGGGGAGACCTGGATACAAGAACTGTTTGGGGTCCTGAGGACAGAGTTTGATAACCTATGCATTATACTAAATGTTCTGAATGAATATAGAATCACTAAAGACCAATTATACAGATTACTTTCTAGAGTTTGGAGTGTACACAAAAGAATATTTTATTTTCTCTTGAGTCTTCTAAAGGTTAAAATCGTGTCATGAACAGAACAACTGTCATACCAGAATGGGAAATACAAAGCTTAGTAGTGATGTTTATGTAATCCCCAAATTATTGCTAGTACAATAGCATTCATTGTTAGTCCCTAGAGCCAGTCACTGATTCCACATAGTGCAGTGGCATCACTGCAGACCCTTTTAATATAAAATGGTGAAGTACGAATATCAACTTTGAATACATTCAGATATTTTATTATTACATTATTTAAAAATGTATTTAGAAAATTAATTCAGAACATCTTCCCATTAAATGAGCTGTTCACCTATAGACGCCTTCTGTGGCATGTAGATTACTGTTCTTGTGGCACTAGAACTGTGATTTCATTAGCCATATAGCTGGGTGCATGAATGATATCACAACTTCGAATTCATTCGGCCCATTAGTGCTTCCAATTTCATTGCCAGGCCCATATCCCCTTTAATCTTCAGCTTTCCACCCATGAAAGCCATTGTAGGCTTCAGTTTCCCTGTGGACCAGAGTAAAATACTATTGATTTTATGATCATAAACAAAAAGCAAAAAATAAATGTAAATGAATCATAAAGAATATTTTTTCAAGAACAGATATGTTTGCATATGCTCATGTCACTGCTCTTGCTCTATCTATAGTTAGCTTTCCCTAAGCTTTATATGTTCCACTATTACTGTACTGAATTTTGAGAGATCAATAAGTCTTGAATTACTGGTCACTTATAAAACTTGTAGAGATCATATCAAACATTGTGCTATTAACTGACCTGTAAACATCTTCACAAAATCCTCGCTATCCATGCTCATAACCACATTAGCTTTGACAGGAGACTCTCCTTTTCCAACTCCACCCTTGTCATTCTTCAGGTCCAGGTACCAAGTACCTTCTTCTGCACCTAAGTGCGGCAGAAAAAGAAGTTACTACAAATACATTTCAAGATGGTGTCTAGCAGAAAAGAATATTATTTATTCAAGGGTCAAACAGTGCGTACCACGCCCAGCACTCCACTGTACCTTCTGTACAACATATTAGGCACAATGGGGATCATTCCGAGTTGATCGCACGTAGCAACTTTTTGCTGCTCGTGTGATCAACCTGACGCCGCCTATGGGGGAGTGTATTTTAGCATAGCAGGGCTGCGATCCCTTGTGCAGCCCTGTTATGCTAAAAAAGTTTAAAACAAAACAAGACCAGCCCTGCAGCTACTCACCAGTGTGACAGATCCAGCGATGATGGTCCCGGCTGTGATGTCAGACATCCACCCTCCAAACGCCTGGATCCGCCTGCGTTGGACTCGCCACACCTGGAAAATGGTGAGTATCTGCCCAGGAACACCTCCCGCCTGTCCGTATTCTTGCGATCGCCGATGCGATCACATTTTTTGCTGGCGGTGTTGCTGCCCAGCGACGGTCGTCGCCAGGCAATGACGTGCGTGTGCAATGCGTCCGGCGGGCATGCGCAGTTCCGACCCGTTCCAACCGCAGCGGAGAAACTCTACGTGCGAACGGGTCGGAATGACCTCCAATGTGCACAGGGAGCAGTTTTGTTTTCAAAACTTACTTTGCTTTAAGTACTTTTCAATAGTGTATTTAGATTAACCATAGCATCTTCGGTTGCTTCCCTCCTTTTCCTGCAGTTATAATCCCCTGCTGGATTTCTCTGCATTTCCTGTTTCTCACTTCTGCTGTTACCCCGGGCCTTCCTATTCCCATACTTATGAGTTACATATTCCCGACTTTTCAAAGAGTCTTCTCATTTTTCATTTCTGCACTTACTTTTCTCATCTTTAGTTTTGTTTGTTTTAACACAATTTTATTTTCTGCTGACAGCAACCTGTATTGTTAGCATTGGAAAGCATCAGAAATGCATGTTAAAAAAACAAACCTGTTCGGATTGACATTCTGTTATACTGTCGAAGTTACAGCAACAAGGAATTACATCCATAATAGCTGTTAAGGTGTTGAATTCACCATGTCATTGAGCATTTTTAAAATGAATCAATTTGTTCTGAGTCTGTTAATACATTTTTAAATGATCTGTTTGTCTAGATAATGATTAATGGTGTTCATTAATATTTCCTATATTTAGCGCCCTCAGATCTTGTTTTGTATTTGTCATTCATTGGACTTTAGCTAACAGAAAGTCCTTCTAGAGGTGCTGCATGTGTCACTCTTTAGCGAGATTTGGGAATCTTGTCTATATATATATATATATATATATATGTATATATATCTCTATCTATCACATACACACACAGACTACTAAATAGATTTCAGGCCCATACTTCCCTTATTCAATATACAACGTAGGAAAGGGTTCTCCACGGTAAGGGCAATAGAGATTTAGAACTCCCTGCAGGAGAAGGTAATACAGGTTGGGTATCCCATATCCAAATATTCCGGAATACTTTATTTTTTGAGTGAGATAGTAAAACCTTTGTTTTCTGATGGCTCAATGTACAAAAACTTTGTTTAATACAGTTATTAAAAATGTTACATTAAATGACCTTCAGGCTGTGTGTATAAGGTCTATATGAAACATAAATGAATTATGTGAATGTACACACATTTTGTTTAATGCACAAAGTTATTAAAAATGTATAAAATGACCATCAGGCTGTGTGTATAAGGCATTCTGTGCTTAGACTTTGGTCCCATCGCCATGATATCTCATTATGGTATGCAATTATTCCAATACAGGTTGAGTATCCCATATCCAAAATGCTTGGGACCAGAGGTATTTTGGATATGGGATTTTTCCGTATTTTGGAATAATTGCATACCACAATGAGATATCATGGTGATGGGACCTAAATCTAAGCACAGAATGCATTTATGTTACATATACACCTTATACACACAGCCTGAAGGGGATTTTAGCCAATATTTTTAATAACTTTGTGCATTAAACAAAGTGTGTCTACATTCACACAATTCATTTATGTTTCATATACACCTTATACACAGCCTGAAGGTCATTTAATACAATATTTTTAATAACTTTGTGTATTAAACAAAGTTTGTGTACATTGAGCCATCAAAAAACAAAGGTTTCACTATCTCACTCTCACTCAAAAAAGTCCGTATTTCTGAATATTTGGATATGGGATACTCAACCTGTATATGGAAAAAGCAAATATCCAAAATTGGTCCCAAGCATTTTGGATAAGGGATACTCAACCTGTAATGGCAAACTCTGTAAATGCATTTAAAAACGGATTGGACAAATTTCTAACTGGAAAACGTATACACGGTTATAGCATTTAACATATTGACATTAAATATCTGGGAGTGGTAAGATTCATAGGTGTCAATTGGTACTAGACCATTACTCCAGCATGCGCATTATAATATAAACAGCTTAACACAGAACACAGGTTGAACCCGATGGGCATTTTGCCTCTTTTCAACCTCACGGACTATGTAACTATATAATATACAAGGGGTGTGCAATAAGTTTCCAGATGTGCACTGTAATCCCTGACTAAAGTTCTTGTGAAATGTCAAGGCAGAGTACTGTATATAAGCAGCACTGCACACTGAAGAAGTCAGCATGTTCACTTCTTTCATAACCTTGTTATGGAGGCCACTAGAGAGCCATGATCATCTAAGACTACAAGAATGGTCTGCGATAGCAGGAGGGCTTTGACTGACTGCGAGCTGCTTTTGGGGAGGAAGCACCATCCCAAACCACTGTTTGAGTGGTTTGCAGAATTTCTTTACTGGGGATGGTCCCTGGAAAACGAGGAGCGCTGAGGCCGACTTCTGTATGCCATCACAGAGGACAACATTTGTGTCGCGCGGGCCCTAGTGAAGATGGATGCCATGGCGACTGGGACCCAGTTAAAGAAAGATATAGGCATCTCATCGGGATCCATCAGCTTGATGCGCCCCAAAATACATGGTTCTGAGCATGGTTTGCACACTGGGTACTCCATGAGCTGACTTCAGAGCAGAAGGAGGCTGGGCAGGTTTGATGGATGTCACCCAAACTCTGTGTAGGATATTATTAGTGGCGATGAATCCTGGATCTACAGTTTCGAACCCAACAGTCGGCACAGTGGATCTAGGTTGGAGGTGCCCCGCCATAGAAGTTTCGATGTAAGTGCAGCGTGGCCAAGCAGATGGTGGCTGTTTTTGTGGCCAAGACTGGTCGTGTAGCTACAGTACCACTAGTGCAACAGTACACCATCACTGGGGACTGGTACACCAACAAATGTCTGCTTCAAGTGCTGGAAGCCATTTCCAGTCACCGTCCAAGAACTCGTGCTTGTGGTGCCATTTCCATCATGACAATTCACCTGCCCACAAGTCCAGGAAAGTGGTGGATTTTTTGGCCCATGAACGCATCTATGAGCTTGGTCATCTGTCGACCAGTCCAGACCTGGCCCCATGAGACTTCTTCGTGTTCCCACAAATCAAACACAAGATGCGTGGGATTCTTTTGAGTCACCGGAAGCAGCAGTAGAGACCTTCATCCAGCATGTAGAAAACATACTGTACCTGTTTTGGACTGGTCCAGCTGCTTCACAAAGTGGCTTGAGCATATGCAAACTTTACATAGACTCCTTTGGCGAATACTTTAAAAAAAAATGTTTAATGTTTACTTTGTAAACATAATACTTTTTGTGCATCGGAAAACTTATTACACACCACTCAGACATGCACTATCAAAACCTCTGGCCTATATTGATATAACTCCATGCGATCTTTACCTGAAAGTACAAACTGGTAGATTCCTTGAACAGATTTTACAGTGTCTTCATTGATAGATCTTCCAATAACAGTGAATGTGTCTTCCACCTGACTTTTGGCCTTTGATGCTGCCTGTTGTCCACCCTTAAAAGCAGCAGACCCACCTATAACCGTAACAGAAAAAAAATAATAGGATTTTAATTACCTACCGGTAAATCCTTTTCTTGTAGTCCATAGGGGATACTGGGGATCCATTTAGTACCATGGGATATAGACGGGTTCACTTGGAGCCATGGGCACTATAGAAGTTTGATATCGTGTGCTGGCTCCTCCCTCTATGCCCCTGCTACCAGACTCAGTCTAGGAAACTGTGCCCAAGAAGACTGACATACTTTGAGAGAAGGAACTAGACAAAGGAAAGTAGTGAGATTTCAAACCAGCACAACCAGAACAAGAGGAAGGCCATGCTACCCAAACTTGAGTACAGGAACAGCAATAGCTGAACCAAATAACTGTGAAACAACCATGCAGGAAGAACGAAGCACCGGTCAGGCGCCCAGTATCCTCTACGGACTATGAGAAAAGGATTTACCGGTAGGTAATTAAAATCCTATTTTCTCTTACATCCTAGGGGATACTGGGAATCCATTTAATACCATGGTGAAGTACCAAAGCTCCCAAACCAGGTGGAAGAGTGCCGAGGTTCCTGCAGAACTGATCGACCAAACTGAAGGTCCTCAGAGGCCAAGGTATCAAACTTGTAAAACTTGGCAAACGTGTTTGACACCGACCAAGTAGCTGCTTGGCAGAGCTGTAATGTCAAGACACCCCAGCCAGCCACCGAAGAGGAACCCACCGACCTAGTAGAGTGGGCCTGTACAGATTTTGAAACCGGCAAACCTGCCGTGGAATAAGCATGCTGGATAGTGAGCCTGATCCAGCGTGCAATAGACTGCTTTGAAGCAGGACACCCAATCTTGTTGGCATCACAGAGAAAGAACAGTGAGTCCGATTTCCTGTGACAGGCAGTTCGCTTTACATATACTGTACCTTCAAAACCCTTACAACGTCCAAGGACTTCGAAGTAGCAGAGGTGTCAGTAACAACCAGAACCACAATTGGCTGGCTGATGTGAAACGCCGACACCACCTTAGGAAGGAATTGCTGACGAGTCCGGAGTTCAGCTCTGTCCTCATAGAAAATCAAGTAGGGACTCTTGTGAGACAACGCTCCCAGCTCCGATACGCGCCTTGACGAAGCCAACAGCGTGACCACGTAAGATACTTTATGTCTACCTCCTGTAACGGTTCAAACCAGTCTGATTGGAGGAATTTAAGAACCAAATTTAGATCCCAAGGTGCCGTGGGAGGCTTGATATGAAGGACCCTTTAAGAACGTCTGGACCAAAGGGAGAGAAGACAATTGTTTCTGAAAGAAAAATCGACAAGACCAAAATCTGAACTTTTATGGAGACTAGGCGAAGGACCACATTCACCCCCGACTGCAGGAAATGCAGGAAGCGTCCCAGATGAAATTCCACCGTAGAATATTGTCTGTTCTCACACCAAGAAACATAATTCTTCCAGATACAATGGTAATGTTTGGATGTTACCCCCTACCTGGCTTGGACCACAGTCGTGATAACCTTGTCAAGAATACCTCTCTTGGCTAGAATCAGCCGTTCAGCTTCCATGCCGTCAAACGTAGCCGTGGTAAGTCTTGATAAACGAACGGGCCCTGTTGCAGAAGATCCTCTCGAAGAGGCAGAGGCCACCGATCTTCGTTTAGCTTTTTGAGAAGATCCGCATACCAGGCCCTTCATAGCCAGTCCGGAACAATAAGAATTGCTTGAACTCTTTCCCTTTTTATTCTTTTGAGAACTCTTGGGATCAGAGGAATGGGAGGAAACAAGTACACCAGCTGGTAGACCCACGGAGCTGTCAGGCGTTGACTACTACAGCTTGTGGGTCCCTCGACCTGGAATAATACCGCTTGAGATTCTTGTTGAGGCGAGAGGCCATCATGTCGATTTGTGGATAATCCCACCGATGTGTCAACCACTGCAACTCCTCCAGGTGGAGGCCCCATTGCCCTGGGTGCAGGTCGTGTCTGCTGAGGAAATCTGCTTCCCAGTTGTCTACTCCCGGAATGAAGGATTTCCGACAATGTCACAGCGTGTTTTTCCGCCCAGAGGGGAATTCTTGACACCTCAGACATTGCGGCTCTGCTTTTCGTTCCGCCCTGTCGGTTTATGTGTCACTGCCGTAACATTGTCCGATTGAACTTTAATGGCCTGAACCTGAAGAAGAGAGGAGGCCTGCAGAAGGACGTTGTAAATAGCCCTGAGCTCCAGGATGTTTAATGGAAGGACGACTTCCTGACTTGACCATCTTCCTTGAAACTGCACCCCCTGGATGACTGAACCCCAACCTCTGAGGCGTGCGTCTGTGGTTAATAGAATCCAATTCTGAATCCTGAATCTTCAACCCATCACTAGGTGAGAAGTTTGTAGCCACAAGAGGGAGATCCTGGCTTTTGGGGACAGACAAATCCTCTAATGCATGTGAAGATGCGATCCAGACCATTTGTCCAACAGATACAGCTGGAAGGGCTTCGCATGAAACTTTCCATACTGAACTGCCTCGTAAGAAGCCACCATTTTCCCCAGAAGGCGGATGCATAGATGTACTGAAATTCGGGTCAGCTTCAAGACAGCCCGAACCTTCGACTGGATTACCATTGCATTTTCCAAGGAAAGGAACACTTTCTGAGACTCTGTGTCCAGTATCATTCCCAGGAAATGAAGCTTCTGTGTTGGTTATAGGTGAGATTTTGGCAGGTTCAGAATCCACCCATGATCCAGGAGTAATCTGGTCATGAGCCCAATGTTCTCCAACAACTGCTCCCTGGACACAGCCTTTATCAGATGATCGCCTAGGTAAGGAATTACATTCACTCCCTGTCTGCGGAGCAACATCATCTCTGCCATCACTTTGGTGAACACCCTCTGTGCCGTGGATAGACCAAATGGCAGGGCCTGAAGCTGGTAGTGACAGTCCTGCAGTGCAAACCGTAGATAAGCCTGATGAGGCGGCCAGATCGGAATGTGAAGGTACGCATCCTTGATATCCAGAGACACTAGGAATTCCCCCTCTTCCAGATATGAGATCACCACTCTCAGAGACTCCATCTTGAACTTGAACACTCATAAGTATGGGTTCAATGACTTTAGATTCAGAATCAGTCTTACCGAACCGTCCGGTTTTGTAACTACAAACAAGCTGTTGTTTTGTAGATGAGGTGGAAATGGAACAATGACAGGGGTCTGTAACAGTTTTTGAATGGCTTCTTGTAAGGTTACTCTTGCTTCTGGTGAAGCTGGTAAGCCTGATTTGAAGAATCTGTGAGGTGGGAGATCCTGGAACTCCAGCCTGTAGCCCTGGGATATAAGGTCTATGACCCAGGTATCCCGGCAAGACCTTGTCCAGGTGTGACTGAAGAATTTTAGACAGGCTCCCACCTGCCTGTCTCCCAGGCATCACGGCCCACCGTCATGCAGAATGCTTTGAAGAGACAGAGCTGGAGCTCTGTTCCTGAGAACTGGCAGCCGCTGGTTTTTGTGGTTTACCTCTAGCACCTCTGGTGGCGGTAGAAGAACCTCTGGCCTTGCCCCAAAACTTTGCAGTCCGAAAGGACTGCAAATTGGGTCCTGAGTAGGCCTTCCTAGCTGGCGGAGCTGCAGAAGGAAGATAGGTGGATTTACCCGCAGTAGCTCGTGAAATCCACTTTTCGAGTTCCTTGCCAAATAAGGCCTCACCTGTGAAAGGCAGGCCTTGCACGCCTTTTTTGGAGTCTGCGTCAGCAGTCCACTGACGTAGCCATAATCCCCTGTGTGCCGACACTGCCATAGCTGTGGTGCGTGCATTAAGCAAACCTCTCTCATTAATGGCTTCAACCATAAAGTTTGCAGAGTCTTGTATGTGTTGCAGGAGTAATACAATTTCCTCTTGAGGTAAAGTGTCTAATCCCTCAAGTAAATTACCCGACCATTTAGCAATGGCTCGCGTAATCCACCCACATGCTATAGTGCGTCTCTGGGCCACCCCTGCAGGTCTATACAAAGATTTGAGTGTAGTCTCAATCTTACGATCAGCTGCACCAGGAACAGGTAATAATATTTTACGTGATCGCCTGGACACTGACGTATCCACTATCGGTGGATTTTCCCATTTTTTCCTATCCTCCGGAGGAAAAGGAAAAGATAATAACCACCTAGGAATTTGAATTTTTTTATCTGGAATAACCCACTGTTCTTCAAACAGGATATTTAGTTCCTTTTACACAGGAAAAGTGGCAGATTTTTTCTTCACATTAAAGAAAGATTCCTCAAACACTATCACCTTATCAAGAAAATGTAGGACTTCCCTGATAGAGTCTATGAGAGCCTGAACACCTTGCGACACCCTATCTCCATTTCTGACTCTTCATTATCAGAGTCAGAATGCAGGATACGGGCCAAAGTACGTTTTTGCAGACAAAAGTTACAGTACAGAGACGCTGGTCTGGGTACGGAGACCTTTTGCATACACTCAGTCATAGTCTTAAGTATTGCGTCTCCTCCTCATTACGAGATAATTTAGTAGAGGTGGTGGAAATCATCCCCCGAATGGAGTCCAGCCATGCTGGCTCCATCCCACTAGCCTGAGAAGGGGTGCTACACTGAGTACACACCAGTGAACCCCCTGGAGAAGAGGAACACTGTGTCTTGCATGATACACACTCTTTGCTTGACATTCTGCAGCAGTAAGAGCACACACACACAGGAAAAGGTTAAAAGCTCTATTAACCAACAAAAAGCCCTTCCTGAGTGAGAAAGAGAGAAGAAAGATCCAGCACATGGCACCTTTATCGCTAAAGCCAAGCTTAGCCGGGTCACAGACTAAGTACCTAGATTAGGGATTTAGTATACAAGTTTAAAGCTCCCTCTGCTATGACCCCCTGGTACTGCTGAGGTAATCTGGAGGCTTTCCGGAGGAGCTGCGCGTCTCTGCAGTCAGCGTCTGTGTAACCGCAGTAGGGTAAAATGGTGCCTGTGAGCTGCTGGATCCGTTCATAGTGAAGCCCTGTCTCTTCAATGGCGCGCGGTCTTCCCGCTCTTCTTTATACTGGCATTACGTGTCTAACTGCATAAAATGGAGTAAGCTCCCTTTTAAGCCGTAATGCCAGTCTGGGTACCGTACTGTGTACTAAGTCTGGAGACTCAGTTTGCCCCGCAGAAGCCGCGCGTCTCCATACCCTAATGCCGCCATAATGGCCGGCAACCCGCTAGCCGGGACGCCGGCTTAGTACTCACCACTCTTCTATCTGCTGCCTCTGTTAGGGGTGGCGGCGCGCTGCGGGAATGTATGCTCGCCATGGTGGAGCTTGCGAATAGTTCCCTCAGGAGCTAGCGTACTGTGAGCGGGGAACAGAACCATTAACCCTTAGTGGGTTGGGGTTGGGGTTGGGGTTGGGGTTCCCCCCCCCAAGTCCCACGAAGCAGGCAGGCTGGTGCCAACCAGTCCTGCCTGAAAATAACAAACTTTAAAAATAAATGCAGAATCCTCTTCAGGAGCTTCCAGAGATGTGACCGGCTCAGTCGGGCACATTTTCTAAACCAAGTCTGGTAGGAGGGGCATAGAGGGAGGAGCCAGCACGTTATCAAACTTCTATAGTGCCCATGGCTCCAAGTGGTCATGTCTATAGCCCACGGTACTAAATGGATTCCCAGTATCCCCTAGGACGTAAGAGAGAAAAAAAAACTATATTATATATATATATATATATATATATATATATATATATATATATATATATATATATATATATAGTTTTTTTTTCATATATATATATACACATATACACACACACATATATATACACACACACACATATATATATATATATATATATACATACAAAAAAACTATCATATAGCGTATTTCTCCTAAGTCCACAGGTTCCACATGATAACAATGGGATATGATGGAGCGACAGCGGATTTGCACCAATCAGTCAAAGCTTTCGGCCTCCCAGCATGCAACAGGCCCGTTCATATATCCCCGCCCCCTGGCTCAGGCAAATCAGTTGTATTCCGAAGCTCAAGGCAGGAGCATTATGTAGAACCCTAATCAGGCGAGAAGAACACACACGCACACCCTTCCGTACAAGAAGGTATAGGTTAGTGAGTAAAAAGGATCCTCAAATCAGGTGCGTCAGGGTGGGATCCCTGTAGACTTAGGAGAAATACTGTAAGTTCTTACCATAACGTATATTTCTCTAGCAGAGTCCACAGGTTATCCACAGGATAACAATGGGATTTCCCAAAGCAGTTTAGTGGTGGGGACGCCCCTGATGCTCAAGAGAATCCTTCGCCCGAATTCAGCATCGTGAGAGGCAAAGGTCTCCCAGGCATAATGTCTTAATAAATGTGTAAACGGAAGACCATATGGCTGCCTTAAATACATGTTCTGTTTAAGCACCACATTGTGCTGCCCATGAAGGATCTACCTTATTGGTAGAGTGAACAGAGACATTACCCGGAACAGGGAGATCAGCTTGAAAATATACTTCATCATTCGAAGTCATCTTGCCAGTGTCAGCCTACCAGCAGGTCATCCTCTCTTATGAAATCCATAGAGAATGAAAAGAGAAAATGCTTTTCCGATGACACTGGTACAATCCACGTAGATCCTTAATGCACGGATCACGTTCAGCGATGCATCTCCCGCAGAAAAGGTCCAGACCCTAAAAGGCCAGGACAAAATTTCCTTTGTTAAGGTGGAACTTAGTCATCACCTTAGGAAGATACCCAGATCTAGTTCTGATAACTACTTTATCTGGATAAACAATCAGAAATGGGGAACAATATGACAATCCCTAAATCTGATATTCTTCTAGCTGACGCCTTAGTCAGTACAAAAGACACTTTATCTGTCAACCATTTATAATACATATTATTAAGTGGTTCAATGGGGCACCTTGAAGGACTTTCAGGACTAAACAAGTCCCACGGCACTGTAGGAAAAACAACCAAAGGGTGAATGCTCAGCATACCCTGGAAAAAAGGTCCTGTAAGTTGGTAATTTACTTTTGGAACTCTACAGTTGATGCCAACCCTTGCTACTCTCAATGAAGCCCTCTATTCCTGTCTGAAGGAATGCTAAGACCCTGGAAACGCTGAAAACATGTAGGGTCCCATTCACCTACAGCACCTGGTGTTTGCAGATGTTCCCCATCCAAGCACTCACCAGGCCCAACACTGCATAGCTTCCCAGATCTCGTGAGATTGGGCATATCAGTGTGGTGTGGCTGTCGATTTTCTTTCATTAAACCAATGAATATAGGCTTGCCATATATGGTGTTAAATGTGACCTATGAAGGTTTCCTTGCTCTGAACACTGTTTGAAAGTATCCTCTTGACCGGAGGATAGAGGTTTTAATGGCCACGCTGTCAAAGACAGTTGATCCACCTGTCTGTGATAACCAGGACCCTGCATTATTAGGTCTGAACGTTGAGGGAGCAGAAGTAGAGCATCCATTGCCATGCTCTGCTGGTCTTCCTGTTTAAAACTCTCACCACCCTGGGTAATAGGGTTATTAAAGGAAAACCCATCCACCAGATGAAGGTCCTAGCTCACTGATAAGGCATCCAAAACGATCGCCCTGGGCTCCTTTGTTCTTGACCCGTATGTGAGCACTTTGTAGTTCAACCAAGACGTTATGAGATATATCTCTAGCAAGCACCTCTTGTTTTCTAGAGTCCGGAAGATCTCTGGGTGTAGAGCCCATTCATACCTCTGAATGGTGTGTCGACTTGTGAAAGTCCATTTCCCTGTTTATGATTCCCAGAATGAAAACGGCGGACAAGGTTGGATGATGAAGTCCTACCCACTTAGGTATGTGACTTACCTACTTCATCCCCTTTTCAGCTGAGAGTTCCTCCCTGATGTTGAGGTACACTACTGGCGTTGCATTGTCCGAGCGGTACTGGACTGGTTTTTACATGAAGACTGTCCCATGCCTACACCGGTGCCCTGTATATGGCCCGAGGTTTCAACCTTTATTGGTAGACAGCTCTTTGGGAACACAATCTCCCTGACACTAATCCTAGTGTCAGAATCTTCCCAATCTGATATCAAAAGGATTTCCCTTTGTCCAGCTGGGATGTCTGTAGCCACCCGGCTAATGACCTTCTTACTTTTATCGTAAGTACCATAGCTGGTCTTTATTATCGGATGCATTCCATTAATACTTACCACACCTTGTATTCCCAGCTGGTCCCTCCAGGTACCAACCAGGCCCACACTGCTGATCTTCCATGATCCAATGAAGTCTGGGTATTTCCAGTGTGGTGTGGTTGTAGATTCTACTAGGTAAGAATCAGACGCTGCAGAGACCTAGAGTGGAATTGTGCATACCCCCTCCTGTCGATGCAGATAACATCAAACCCATCCCCGCATTGCTGCGTGAATGGATACTGTTTGACTGTGTGGCGATTCTTGAATCCTATAGTGAACCCTGGATTTATTGTTGCCAGGTAAAAAATTACTCTCTGCAGACGTGATCCAGTACAGCCTCCAAGTGCGACATCCGATGTGATGAAACTGGAGCCGATTTTTTCCCAAGTTATAAGTCACTTGCCCCTGCAAACTCGTTATTGCTGTTGCCGATGACAAAGAGCAATCTCTGTGACTGTGCCAGGATTTAAAGATCCTAGGTATTGGAAGAACCTTAACCCCTATTGCAAAGATAAGGTGTTGTTACCCCCATATTTCTGGTACTCTGGGGACTGTGGTTAACCCTAAGGGTAAAACCAAGAACTGAAAAATGCTTTTTTGGAGGATCGCAAAACCTTGGATAACACTGATGGACAATGGTATAGGAACCTGTAGGTAAGCCTCCTGTATATCCAGGGATACCATAAAAACCCCTGGCTCCATGCCACACATAAGAAACGTAACGCTTCCATGTTTCCAAATGTATTTGCTCAGCATTTTTCGGTTTGAGCATGAGCCGAAATTACTCACTTGGCTTCCGACTAAGCCAGGTTGAAGTAAACCCTTGTCCTTGTTTGCCAGAGGGACTGGAATGACTTCCTGACCGAAGCAAATTTCTGACCTGCTTCTTGCAAAGCCAGGCCTTCGTCTATAGCCGAGATATGCTTTCGCCTTCAAGACAGCCTAACTAGAGATACCATGCCAGGTCTGTGTGACCTGAGGAAGTTAGCCCCCCAACCAGGGGTCTCCCAGGTGGAGCCCACACCATCAGCCGATGGTTTAATTTTTCTACAGCCATCTGGTATTCCCAGACAGTCTCCCATCCGAGTACTAACCAGGCCCACACTGTAGATCCTCTGGTGGTTCAATGGTTTCCTAGTCTCAAATCACACTGACGTGGGATTAAGCCTATGACAGGCTTCTATTGATAGTGTAATACAAACACGTGAATTGTATGTGGAAGTAACCCGACTTTCCTGGAGTCTGCATTCCAGAATATCTGTCAATTCTTACCAAAAAGGAATATTTTCAGAACAAAACAATGATTCCACCTACAGCACCTGGTACTCGCAGATGTTTCTCACTAGGCCCCACACTGCATAGCTTCCAAGATCTGGTGAGATTGGGCATATCCAGTGTGGTGTGACTGTAGATCTTCCACTTACCCAGCTAAACTGCTCTATGAGCAGGTATCGTTAGGGCTGATGCCCTGGAGTAAATATTTTGCCCATATCCAATGCTTCCAGGAACATTGCAGTTTTTTAATATGAGCCATATGAAATTCTTGCTCTACTGAAAAATCTCCTTTCATTGCATCAGCCCAGGCAACCACTGCCTTTGCCATTAAAGCCAAGGCTTGGCCTCATGACTGCCCTAGACAGGAAAATTGAAAGCAAAGCTTATGTAGATTCTTCTGATCTACTTTAGGAGCCATCTCCTTTTTTTTTTTTTAAACAATCCCCAGCTGGAAGCAGTTCATAGGAATTCCATTTCTTAGGAATTCTAACTTTTTATTGGGCGTAACACAAACCTCTTCCATGATTTCAGTCAGTTGATCTTGGAACTCAAGTATTGGGATGTTTAAACACAGGTGCCTTGGTTTTTAACACAGGCTATGCTGTATCCTCTAGGGATAAGATGACTTTATTGCTTTCAATTAACTCAGCTATATTCGAGAGCTGAGACCTACCTCTTTTTCATATGATGAAGTAGAATAATTGGGCTTTCATCTTCTGATGAATCTAAACAATGTGTAGCCTGTGAGGGTGAAGGTTTACTTACCACTGGTTCTGAGAAGCTGCTGCTGTATGTAAGGGCTTGTAACCCTATTCCTGGTACAGGATTTGGGGGGATTATCCATTTAACTTACTGGATAAAGCTTGTGCAAAGATAGCCCAAGGTGGATACACTTGTACCTGCATCCGCCTTGCCTTGCTGAGCTAAAACATTATGCATTCAAGCCATCCTGAACCAGATCATAAGAGGATAATACAGGTTCAAACATGGTATGAGTGTCCCCACCATTGCCGCTTTAATACATGATAAATAAATAATCAGCACTTCCACAGTGTACTACACAATTTTGTAACCGTATGTATTTAAAATGATATCCATCCGATCCTACTAATGCACCAGCACTGAGGATCTGCAAAACAAACTGACAAACATATAGTAAAGTCAGCATCATACTAGCTGTAAGTCACGTTATACATTAGTATAATAAGCAATATAAGCACATCATCAACTACAATAATATTTTAAGTATGTAGGAGAACACATTTGCTGAATCATGAACATATCTAATGTAATCAGGCGCAACGCAGCAGAAACAACAGTAATGGTATACAGACTCATATGCAATAGGCACTTATCCAACTATTCGTACTCAAAACAGATAGAGATTTAGTGCTGTATAGCCCGTACTCAGTATAGTGGTATACAGGGACACTCCCTCGCTTCCAGGATTGATCAATACGTTAGTGAGCGCTGAGTGGATCCAGACGCTACTAGTGTACACTGCCGCTCCATGAACCTATAGTGAACACAGACGTCCCGGTCACACGCCGCCTATGCTGCGACCGGGTCCCCTCATCTGCCAGTGTAGCTGGAAGCATCTGAGACGGACGCAAGGAAAACGTTCATGGCGGTAGACTCGGCGGAAACTGGTCATGAACCGGGGGGAGGGGCGACCAGGAGAGCGTCTGACTCCACACTGCTTACATCAACCCTAGGGATCGCGGCCTCATGCTATTCCTGGTGCCTATGATCCCTAAGGCCTAGCGCTGGAGCACCCGTGGTGGCGGCGTGTCAGCTACTGTTTGGTAGTCTCCTTCCAATACAGTGTGGCTGTGTCCGTATTCCCCGACTACGGGGAACAGATGCCTTACCTTCTCCCCGTGCTCCGGCCACAGTCTGGTAACGTCTGCTGGACCTCCTAGTATATCAGACAGACGCCCGCCGAGACAGCACTGTACACATGGGTAAGCGTTGTTGCGACCCAATGGAGAGTTGTTGGAGAGACTCTTTCCCATATGCGTATAAGACACTGTTTAGAAAGCCAACTCAAAAAATAGTAAGACTATTAAAATAAAATAAGAAAGCTTGGGACTGCAAACAATCCAGCAGCCCTCTGATCATGGTCCAGCTCCTGCCGCACCAAACAAAAAACTGATTTGACTGAGCCAGGAGGCAGGGATATATGGACGGGCCCATTGCATGCTGGGAGGCCGGAAAGCTTTGACTGATTGGTGCAAATCCGCTGTCGCTCCATCATATCCCATTGTTATCCTGTGGATAACCTGTGGACCCTGCCAAAAATGCTATGATAACTTCAGGCTAGTTCTGCTAATTTGCCACCTGTTCAGACCCTAGAGTTTGGAATCCTTCTCAACTACATCAAAAACTGGTCTGTCAGCACCATTCTGGAACTAACTAGAGGGATCAGTATGAAGTTTTGGGGTGTAGTGCTGGAGGCAAGAGAAGTCTGAAAAATGTTACAGGTCCAGATTAGGGACAGACAGGCAATCTGTCGCTTGAAAACAAGTTTCTGCTGACAGGACTCCTGTGCTGCGAGAGAATGCTAGAGTAGTCAGTTGGAGATAGTAGGGTGCCTTGTTTAAATGAAACTGGAAAGCGGCCTACTGTAGCTGCTCACTCAATTAGCAAGGTTGGATGTCTTCATGAAACTATTTTTCTCATACGTACGTCCTAGAGGATGCTGGGGACGACATCAAGACCATGGGGTATAGACGGGATCCGCAGGAGACATGGGCACTCTAAAGACTTTTCATTGGGTGTGAACTGGCTCCTCCCTCTATGCCCCTCCTCCAGACCTCAGTTTTAGAAATGTGCCCAGGTCGACTGGATGCACTCTGAGGAGCTCTACTGAGTTTCTCTGAAAAGACTTATGTTAGTTTTTTTATTTTCAGGGAGATCTGCTGGCATTAGACTCCCTGCTTCGTGGGACTGAGGGGGCAGAAGCAGTACCAACTTCCTCAGAGTTTCAGGGCTCTGCTTCTGGCTGACAGGACACCATTAGCTCCTGAAGGGAACTGAACGCTAGCCGTGTCTAGATGCTCACTCCCACAGCACACCGTCACCCCCCTCACAGAGCCAGAAGTCAGAAGACAGGTGAGCATGAGAAGAATGATCGTCAATCAAGTAAGTGATGGCTGAGGTGCGGCGCGGCTGGCGGGAGCGCAGCGCACCACTGCTGCCCACACACACAGGCACTGCAAGGTGCAGGGCGTGGGGGGGGGGGATGCCATGGGCAACAAGAAAAATACCTCAAACTGGCTAAAAGGGGGCATAAGATGCTCAGGCACAGCCCTACCCCCGCCAGTATAAATATTATGAAAAGTTTGAGGTAAATAGGGCGGAGCTTCTTCCTCAGGCAGCCAGCACACTACTCAGCGCCATTTTCTCTCTCTCCTCAGGCTGCAGAGAACACGCTGGTCCTCTCCTCCACTTCTGACAAGTACAGGGTGCTATAAAGGAGGGGGGCACAAAGCAATTCTGGTGCATTTGATAGTGTATATTACTATTTAAAAGCGCTTTTCGGCTGTGGACATACTGTGTTCACAGGCAATACTGGCGCTGGGTTTGTGAACTGGCTGCTCCTATCCTGTGTCCCTCTGACAGGTTTTACTGTGGGTCTGTCCCCAAAATAAGTCCCAGTGTGTCTGAGTGTGGTGTACACGTGTGAGGCATGTATGAGGCAGGGAGTTCCTCCCCGGAGGAAGCCATTTTAGGGACACAGAGTTGTAATGTGGTGGCGCTACCGGCACACCAAGAGCCTGCATGGGTGAAAGAGCTACGTGACAGTATGGATCTGATTAACCGTAGATTGGATAAGTCTGAATCTAAGGCTGAATGCTGGAGAAAATCTGTGGTATATGTGATTTTTCAGGATGCTGCTATTCCTTATGCGGGCGGCCCCTCTGGATCACATAAGAGACAGTTTGCAAATGTTGTAAACACCGATACCAACACGGATTCTGATTCTTGTGTCGACAATAGTGAATCCAGAGAGATAGATCATAAATTGGCAAAAAGTATACAATATATGATTGTGGCTATAAGGGACGTGTTGGAGGTTACAGAAAGCACTCCTGTACATGAGGAGAAAGCTTTTTTATGCAAGGAAAAGAAATCCAAAGTCACGTTCCCTCCTTCACACAAATTAAATGCTCTGTTTGAAGGGATGCGGGTGAATCCTGATAAAAAATGTTGTATTCCCAAAAGGATTCACATAGCTTATCCTTTCCCGGTTGAAGACAGGAAAAAATGGGAGTCACCCCCTGTGTTAGACAGTGCACTTTCCAGGTTGACAAAGAAGGTAATTCTCCCTGCTCCTGGCACGGCTTCTCTTAAAGAGCCGGCAGACCGCAAAATGGAAACGACATTGAAATCCATTTATGTTACCAATGGTACACTGCTCAGGCCCACTATTGCCTGCGCATGGGTGAGTCGCGCTATTGAAAAATGGTCAGAAAGCGTGTCATCAGAAATTGACACGATTGATAAAGATTAGATACTCCTTAAGTTAGGGAATATCAAGGACGCTGCCGCCTACATGCTGGAAGCAATGAAGGATATTGGACTCTTGAGTTCACAAGCCGCTACCATGGCAGTATCGGCTAGGCGGGCGTTATGGATTCGCCAGTGGAACGCGGATGCAGATTCCAAAAGAAACATGGAGGCTCTCCCATATAAAGGTGAGGCCTTATTTGGCGATGGCCTGGATGCGTTAGTCTCGGCGGCTACCGCAGGTAAGTCGACATTTTTGCCCTCTGCGCCTGCACCGGCAAAAAAGACCTATCACCCGCAAATGCAGTCCTTTCAGCCCAATAAATACAAAAAGACGAGAGGTTCCCCCTTCTTTGCAGGAAGGGGAAAGAAGCCCACACCGGCTCCAGGTTCCCAAGAGCAAAAGTTTACCCCTAATTCTGCCAAATCCCCAGCATGACGCTGGAACTCCCTTGTGGGAGGCCGCTCAGGTGGGGGCATGTCTCAAACTCTTCAGCCAGGATTGGATTCTGTCTGGCCTGGACCCCTGGGTGTTGCAAATAGAATCCCAGGGATACAAACTAGAGTTTCAAGACGTTCCCCCATGCCAATTTTTCAAATCGACCTTGCCAGCTTCTCCGCCAGAGAGAAAAGCAGTAACAGCGGCAATCCAAAAAATTATGTCAAGACCAGTCATAGTCCTGGTACCGTTGTCACAACAAGGGAGGGGTTTTTATTCAAGCCTTTTTGTTGTTCCGAAGCCGGACGGCTCGGTCAGACTGATCCTAAATCTAAAAAAATCTGAATTTCTTCCTGAAAAGGTTCAAGATGGAATCACTTCGGGCGGTGATTGCCAGTCTGGAGGAGGGGGACTACTTGGTGTCGGTGGACATAAAGAATGCTTACCTGCATGTTCCCATTTATCCTCCTCACCAGGCTTATCTGAGATTCGATAGACCTTACCAATTCCAGATGTTACCTTTCGGTCTCTCCACGGCGCCGAGGGTATTCACCAAGGTGATGGCGGAGATGATGGTCCTCCGTCAGAAAGGAGTCAATATAATCCCTTATCTGGACGACCTCCTGATAAAGGAGAGATCCAGGGAGCAGTTATTACAAAACATATCCCTCTCCCTGTCAATACTCCAACAACACGGGTGGATCATAAATTACCCAAAGTCACAGTTGGAACCGACGACAAGGTTGTCTTTCCTCGGGATGATTCTGGACACAAGTTCAGAGAGTATTTCTTCCGCTGGAAAAGGCTCTGGAAATCCAGAAAATGGTAAAACAGATATTGAAACCATCAAGTGTGTCGATCCATCAGTGCATTCGGTTGTTGGGGAAGATGGTGGCGGCCTACGAGGCCATACAGTTTGGCAGGTTCCATGCCAGAGTATTCCAGTGGGAGCTCTTGGACAAGTGGTCGGGGTCACACCTACACATGCACAGAAAGATAATCCTGTCGTCAAAAACCAGGATTTCGCTCCTGTGGTGGTTGCACAGCTCTCACCTGCTAGAGGGACGCAGGTTCGGCATTCAGGACTGGGTCCTAGTAACCACGGATGCAAGTCTCCGAGGCTGGGGAGCAGTCTCTCAGGGAGAAAACTTCCAGGGACGTTGGTCACATTAGGAAGCCTGCCTTCACATAAAACGTGCTGGAGCTAAGAGCCATTTACAACGGCCTTCAACAAGCGGTACATCTTCTTCAAGACCGCCCCATGCAGATCCAGGCGGACAATGTAACAGCAGTCGCATACATAAACAGTCAGAGCGGCAATGGCAGAGGCAACAAAAATCCTCCACTGGGCAGAAAAACATCTACAAGCTCTGTCGGCAATATTCATTCCGGAAGCAGACTTCCTCAGCAGACACGATCTCCATCCAGGAGAGTGGGGCCTCCACCAAGAAGTCTTCGCAGAGGTGACAAGTCTTTGGGGAGTTCCTCAAATAGACATGATAGCGTCTCGTCTCAACAAGAAGCTTCAGAGATACTGTTCCAGGTCGAGAGACCCTCAAGCAGTAACAGTGGATGCACTGGTGACCCAGTGGGTGTTTCCGTCAGTGTATGCTTTCCCTCCACTTCCGCTGATCCCAAAAGTACTCAGGATCATAAGAAAGACAAGGGTTCTAAAAATCTTCATTGCCCCAGACTGGCCAAGAAGGGCTTGGTACCCAGATCTTCAGCAGTTACTCATAGGAGATCCTCAGCCTCTTCCTCCTCGGAAGGACCTGCTGCAGCAGGGGCCGTGTGTGTACCAAGACTTACCATGGCTACGTTTGACGGCATGGCTGTTGAGCGCCATATCCT
Source organism: Pseudophryne corroboree (assembly GCF_028390025.1). Lineage (NCBI taxonomy): Eukaryota > Metazoa > Chordata > Amphibia > Anura > Myobatrachidae > Pseudophryne > Pseudophryne corroboree. The sequence continues at coordinate 666,488,659 of NC_086444.1, read as the reverse complement.
AGCCAGGAAGGGTATTCCTAAGGAGGTCATCCCCACCCTTATTCAGGCCAGAAAGGGAGTAACGTCAAAACATTACCACCGTATTTGGAGAAAATATGTGTCTTGATGTGAATCCAAGAAAGCTCCTATGGAAGAGTTTCACTTAGGACGTTTTCTCCATTTTTTGCAGGATGGTTTGGAGATGGGCCTACGATTGCGATCAATCAACGTCCAAATTTCGGCCTTGTCAGTGTTCTTCCAAAAACAATTGGCCTCTCTTCCAGAGGTTCAGACCTTCGTGAAAGAGGTTCTGCACATCCAGCCTCCATTTGTGCCTCCAGTGGCACCATGGGACCTTAACGTGGTATTGCAGTTCCTTCAATCGGATTGGTTTGAGCCTCTACAAAAGATAGAGTTGAAGTTTCTCACTTGGAAAGTGGTGATGCTTTTGGCATTGGCATCCGCAAAGGCGGGTGTCTGAATTGGGGGCCTTGTCTCACAAGAGCCCTTACCTGATTTTCCATGAAGATAGGGCAGAGTTGCGGACTCGCTAACATTTTCTTCCAAAGGTGGTTTCTGCTTTTCACATAAACCAACCTATTGTGGTGCCAGTAGTTACTGACACATTCACTGATTAAAAGTCTCTAGATGTGGTTAGAGCTTTGAAAATCTATGTTGCGAGAACAGCTCGTATACGGAAAACAGAGGCTCTGCTTGTCCTGTATGATCACAACAATATTGGGTGTCCTGCTTCCAAGCAGACTATTGCACGTTAGATTAGAAATACGATTCAGCAATCTTATACTACGGCTGGATTGCCGTTACAGACATCGGTAAAGGCCCACTCCACTAGGAAGGTGGGCTCATCCTGGGCGGCTGCCCGGGGGGTCTCAGCATTACAACTTTGCCGAGCAGCTACTTGGTCAGGGTCAAACACATTTGCTAAATTCTACAAGTTTGTTTGACACCTTGGCTGATGAGGACCTAAAGTTTGGTCAATCGGTGCTGCAGGGTCATCCGCACTCTCCCGCCCGTACTGGAGCTTTGGTATAGACCCCATGGTCTTGATGTCGTCCCCAGCATCCTCTAGGACGTATGAGAAAATAGGATTTTGATAACCTACCGGTAAATCCTTTTCTCCTAGTCCGTAGAGGATGCTGGGCGCCCGTCCCAGTGCGTACTTTACCTGCAGTTTAGTTATTACAGTTACACAAGTTGTGTTATCTTGGTTTCAGCATGTTGCTGCAATTAGTTCATGCCTGTTGGCGTGTGTTATGATGAATGCCATGTGTGCGGCATGGTTGAGGGGGTGAGTTGGTAGATCTCTCACTACTAGTTAAGTAATTCCTTTCCTCGAAATGTCAGTCTCCCTGGGCACAGTTCCTACAACTGAGGTCTGGAGGAGGGGCATAGAGGGAGGAGCCAGTTCACACCCAATGAAAAGTTTTTAGAGTGCCCATGTCTCCTGCGGATCCAGTCCATACCCCCATGGTCTTGATGTCGTCCCCAGCATCCTCTACGGACTAGGATAAAAGGATTTAGCTTTAGGTTATCAAAATCCTATTTTATTTTTTACTAGTGTTGATAAAGCAAATTTGTTTTATGGACTGGCTAGGGACACCTATGTTTTGCAACCAGTTCTATGTCACTGATCATAAGAAAGCTACTTTTGTGATGTAAACTATCACAATACAGCAATACAATAATAATGATTATAAATATAATGTTTTTAATTAGTTCCAAAACTCAGATCCAGTACAGGAAACCATGTAATCAAATCAGATTATTTATATAATACATGTACTAAGGGCATTTAAATAAAGGCAAGGGAATGTTTATATTTTATACAGAATCAGAGTACGTGGCAAGGCTTTTTGGACACCCTGGACAATGCTAGAACAATGAACCTGCTTTTTGCAATATGCTGAGTCGCTTGTTTTTAGAGACTCCTCCATAAAATAAAGGAACATATTCATTTGAATTTCTCAATACCATCTAGGTTTCAAGTACTTTTTAAATGACTGTGATCCAACCACCTACCGAGCGCTTCCATTTTGCTAGTGAGATCATCTGGATTCTCATCTAAAAAGAAGTCCGGAAGTAGGGGATGTCCTAAAGTAAAAAAAAAAAAAAAAAAAGAATACAAAATGTTTTCACACTGAATATGTATGGCTGCTATAACTTTATATAGGGGTGTGTTCAATTCTTGTCAGAATCTGCCGTTTTGTCGGAAAGTGAGTAGCGAGATCCCGCACAAGTGCACTGGAGCCGGCCGGGAAGGAGACACAGCGCTTCAGCACTGTGTGCTCTCGGGGGCCATCACCAGAGGGGGGACACTGCGGCAGATAAGATGTTAGTACATCTTGGCATTGTCCCTCCTGCTTCGCCTCGGTAATGAGGCAAAGCAGGAAGTATTATAGCTATAATACATTTACCCACTAGGGAGGCAATGTAATTGTTCACACCAGTATGTGCGGCTATATGCTGCATTTACGGTACTGCCACACTAGCTGATTTTTGTTAGCAGCCCTAAAATGTGCGAGTCCAGGCCGCAAGGGGGCAATTTCTGGTGCTGTTGCCGGTGAAAACTCGTCCCCACAGGTATTGCATTTAACAAGCAAATTCTATGAAAAATTTGTTCAGCTATTACCTATACCTAAATGAAAATCTCTACACCTGTAAAACAATGGGAATCATGTATAGTCAATGTCAGTTTGTAAGTAAAAACATACTGCACACTAATTTCTAAAATTAAATGTAAAAAAAAAAAAAAAAATTACAATTCTGTGCTCGTCAAAATAAACACCTGGAGATACTGCGTAGACATCAAAGTCCTTAATTCCCTCAGTCTTCAATAGTTCCTCATCAATAACAAAGTTTCCAGTGTAATTCTTTGGCTTGGTCAGAATAGAGTATGCAGCATCAGCCATTATGTCAGCTGTCCTGCATTGCTGCTGCACCCCAGATCCTCCCAGCATATCCATAGCAGCTGTATGTATAGCTGGAGTGGAAAACAAAGGTTTTTATTACAATAAACATGAAGGTTTTCACTTATCAACTATGCATTTTACCAGAATTAGTAGCACTGCATTTAGAAAGCCTTTAACATTTATAGCTGCAAGTTAACAATCAATTGGGTTGAGTAGGCTTCTAAAAATATTAATTATCCGACACAAAATTTAACAGCTCCAAACAGTAGGCCTTGAAAATAAATAACATATAGTCCATGATGAAAGAAACGTAGGACGCTGAAAGAACAGTGGTAAGAACTTGTTAACGTAAGTGTTTCTTTCTCCATTCCTGCAGTCTCAGCTGTTTTCAAGCCAATGATCAGTATCTGTTGTATACATATTTTGAAACACATATTATAGAAGTCTTTAATATGCCGAAATCAAATATGACCGACGCTTTTACTAAACCACGATCAGCTCTTTGTACAATGCAGGATTTAGGGTTCTATGTACTAAGACTTAAAGAAAGGTAAAGTGGAGAGAGGTTTAGGGGTCTATTTATTAAGCCTTGGATGGAGATAAAGTGCACAGAGATAAGGTACCAGCCAATCAGCTCCTAACTGTCATTTTTCAAACAGAGTCTGTGACACGGCAGTTAGGAGCTGATTGGCTGGTACTTTACCTGCGTGCACTTTATCTCCATTCAAGGCTTAGTAAATAGACCCCAAAGTACCAGCCAATCAGCTCCTAGCTGCCATGTTACAGGTTGCATTTGAAAAATGGCCGTTAGGAGCTGAATGGCTAGTAATTTATCTGTCTCCTTTATCTCTCTCCAAGGCTTAGTACATAGACCCCTAAGGGGTCTATGTACTAAGCCTTGGATGGAGATCAAGTACCAGCCAATCACCTCCTGTCATGTCACAGGCTGTGTTTGAAAAATGACAGTTAGGAGCTGATTGGCTGGTGCTTTACCTCCATCCACTTTATCTCCATCCAAGGCTTAGTAAATAAACCCCTAAGTCCATTACGGCTTTTAATCCTTTTTTTTTTTTTTTATCTCCAAAATGATTTATTGACCTTTGGGGCAGGAAGTGTCTATGATACTTTTTGGACAAAGACACTGTAAAGTAATTCTAACTTTGTGAGTAAATTAATTAAAAGCATAGCCTATGATGAGCCGTCAGAGTGGCACGACATTACAGGCACTACACGAGTCGTTTTACATTGGATGCGCAGTAGCCCAACGTTGCTCTACCATAATTACCTGTGAAGTTTGCAGCAGCCACAAAATCGCTGATAATGGAATTGTAAAATCACTTCTCTTGACAATTTTTTAAACAAACCGATCTCTTCTAACAAAGATCACGGTAAAGCATTATAGAATTGTTTTTGGTCTTTGTTTTATGTGTTCTCCATGCTGAACCTCTCTAAAACATCAGCCTTTGCAAGCTGACCTACTTTGTTTTTGGTAATGGACTAAATATAAAATTCCATGTATGCATTATTAAAAAAAAATAAGAATTTACTTACCGATAATTCTATTTCTCGTAGTCCGTAGTGGATGCTGGGGACTCCGTAAGGACCATGGGGAATAGCGGCTCCGCAGGAGACTGGGCACATCTAAAGAAAGCTTTAGGACTATCTGGTGTGCACTGGCTCCTCCCCCCATGACCCTCCTCCAAGCCTCAGTTAGGATACTGTGCCCGGACGAGCGTACACAATAAGGAAGGATCTTGAATCCCGGGTAAGACTCATACCAGCCACACCAATCACACCGTACAACTTGTGATCTGAACCCAGTTAACAGCATGATAACAGAGGAGCCTCTAGAAAAGATGGCTCACTACAGCAATAACCCGATTTTTTTTTAGTAACAATAACTATGTACCAGTATTGCAGACAATCCGCACTTGGGATGGGCGCCCAGCATCCACTACGGACTACGAGAAATAGAATTATCGGTAAGTAAATTCTTATTTTCTCTAACGTCCTAAGTGGATGCTGGGGACTCCGTAAGGACCATGGGGATTATACCAAAGCTCCCAAACGGGCGGGAGAGTGCGGATGACTCTGCAGCACCAAATGAGAGAACTCCAGGTCCTCCTCAGCCAGGGTATCAATTTTGTAGAATTTTACAAACGTATTTGCTCCTGACCAAGTAGCTGCTCGGCAAAGTTGTAAAGCCGAGACCCCTCGGGCAGCCGCCCAAGATGAGCCCACCTTCCTTGTGGAGTGGGCATTTACAGATTTTTGGCTGTGGCAGGCCTGCCACAGAATGTGCAAGCTGAATTGTACTACAAATCCAACGAGCAATAGTCTGCTTAGAAGCAGGAGCACCCAGCTTGTTGGGTCATACAGGATAAACAGCGAGTCAGTTTTCCTGACTCCAGCCGTCCTGGAAACATATATTTTCAGGGCCCTGACAACGTCTAGCAACTTGGAGTCCTCCAAGTCCCTAGTAGCCGCAGGCACCACAATAGGTTGGTTCAGGTGAAACGCTGAAACCACCTTAGGGAGAAACTGAGGACGAGTCCTCAATTCCGCCCTGTCCGAATGGAAAATCAGATAAGGGCTTTTACAGGATAAAGCCGCCAATTCTGACACGCGCCTGGCCCAGGCCAGGGCCAACAGCATGACCACTTTCCATGTGAGATATTTTAACTCCACAGATTTAAGTGGTTCAAACCAATGTGACTTTTGGAACCCAAAAAACTACATTGAGATCCCAAAGTGCCACTGGAGGCACAAAAGGAGGCTGTATATGCAGTACCCCTTTTACAAACGTCTGAACTTCAGGGACTGAAGCTAGTTCTTTTTGGAAGAAAATGGACAGGGCCGAAATTTGAACCTTAATGGACCCCAATTTCAGGCCCATAGACACTCCTGTTTGCAGGAAATGTAGGAATCGACCCAGTTGAATTTCCTCCGTCGGGCCTTACTGGCCTCGCACCACGCAACATATTTTCGCCAAATGCGGTGATAATGTTTTGCGGTTACATCCTTCCTGGCTTTGATCAGGATAGGGATGACTTCATCCGGAATGCCTTTTTTCCTTCAGGATCCGGCGTTCAACCGCCATGCCGTCAAACGCAGCCGCGGTAAGTCTTGGAACAGACAGGGTCCTTGCTGGAGCAGGTCCCTTCTTAGAGGTAGAGGCCACGGATCCTCCGTGAGCATCTCTTGAAGTTCCGGTTACCAAGTCCTTCTTGGCCAATCCGGAGCCACGAATATAGTGCTTACTCCTCTCCATCTTATCAATCTCAGTACCTTGGGTATGAGAGGCAGAGGAGGGAACACATACCCTGACTGGTACACCCACGGTGTTACCAGAGCGTCTACAGCTATTGCCTGAGGGTCCCTGGACCTGGCGCAATACCTGTCGAGTTTTTCCCAACGGTTTATAATCATGTGGAAGACTTCTGGGTGAAGTCCCCACTCTCCCGGGTGGAGGTCGTGCTGAGGAAGTCTGCTTCCCAGTTGTCCACTCCCGGAATGAATACTGCCGACAGTGCTATCACATGATTTTCCGCCCAGCGAAGAATCCTTGCAGCTTCTGCCATTGCCCTCCTGCTTCTTGTGCCACCCTGTCTGTTTACGTGGGTGACTGCCGTGATGTTGTCCGACTGGATCAACACCGGCTGACCTTGAAGCAGAGGTCTTGCTAAGCTTAGAGCATTGTAAATGGCCCTTAGCTTCAGGATATTTATGTGAAGTGATGTCTCCAGGCTTGACCATAAGCCCTGGATATTCCTTCCCTGTGTGACTGCTCCCCAGCCTCGCAGGCTGGCATCCGTGGTCACCAGGACCCAGTCCTGAATGCCGAATCTGCGGCCCTCTAGAAGATGAGCACTCTGCAACCACCACAGGAGGGACACCCTTGTCCTTGGTGACAGGGTTATCCACTGATGCATCTGAAGATGCGACCCGGACCATTTGTCCAGCAGGTCCCACTGGAAAGTTCTTGCGTGGAATCTGCCGAATGGGATTGCTTCGTAGGAAGCCACCATTTTACCCAGAACCCTTGTGCATTGATGCACTGAGACTTGGCTCGGTTTTAGGAGGTTCCTGACTAGCTCGGATAACTCCCTGGCTTTCTCCTCCGGGAGAAACACCTTTTTTCTGGACTGTGTCCAGGATCATCCCTAGGAACAGAAGACAAGTCGTCGGAACCAGCTGCGATTTTGGAATATTGAGAATCCAATCGTGCTGCCGCAACACTACCTGAGATAGTGCTACACCGACCTCCAACTGTTCCCTGGATCTTACCCTTATCAGGGAATCGTCCAAGTAAGGGATAACTAAAATTCCCTTCCTTCGAAGGAATATCATCATTTCGGCCATTACCTTGGTAAAGACCCAGGGTGCCGTGGACCATCCATACGGCAGCGTCTGAACTGATAGTGACAGTTCTGTACCATAAACCTGAGGTACCCTTGATGAGAAGGGTAAATTTTGACATGAAGGTAAGCATCCTTGATGTCCCGAGACATCATGTAGTCCCCTTCTTCCAGGTTCGCAATCACTGCTCTGAGTGACTCAATCTTGAATTTGAACGTCTGTATGTAAGTGTTCAAAGATTTTAGATTTAGAATCGGTCTCACCGAGCCGTCCGGCTTCGGTACCACAACAGTGTGGAATAATACCCCGTTCCCTGTTGCAGGAGGGGTACCTTGATTATCACCTGCTGGGAATACAGCTTGTGAATGGCTTCCAAAACTGTCTCCCTGTCAGAAGGAGACATCGGTAAAGCCGACTTTAGGAAACGGCGAGGGGGAGAAGTCTCGAATTCTAATTTGTACCCCTGAGATATCACCTGAAGGATCCAGGGGTCTACTTGCGAGTGAGCCCACTGCGCGCTGAAATTCATTGAGACGGGCCCCCCACCGTGCCTGATTCTGCTTGTAAAGCCCCAGCGTCATACTGAGGGCTTGGCAGAGGCGGGAGAGGGTTTCTGTTCCTGGGAACTGGCTGATTTCTGCAGCCTTTTTCCTCTCCCTCTGTCACGGGGCAGAAATGAGGAACCTTTTGCCCGCTTGTCCACGAAAAGACTGCGCCTGATAATACGGCGTCTTCTCATGTTGAGAGGCGACCTGGGGTACAAACGTGGATTTCCCAGCTGTTGCCGTGGCCACCAGGTCTGAAAGACCGACCCCAAATAACTCCTCCCTTTAATAAGGCAATACTTCCAAATGCCGTTTGGAATACGCATCACCTGACCACTGACGTGTCCATAACCTTCTACTGGTAGAAATGGACAACGCACTTAGACTTGATGCCAGTCGGCAAATATTCCGCTGTGCATCACGCATATATAGAAATGCATCTTTTAAATGCTCTATAGGCAAAAATATACTGTCCCTATCTAGGGTATCAATATTTTTAGTCAGGGAATCCGACCACGCCAACCCAGCACTGCACATCCAGGCTGAGGCGATTGCTGGTCGCAGTATAACACCAGTATGTGTGTAAATACATTTTAGGATACCCTCCTGCTTTCTATCAGCAGGATCCTTAAGGGCGGCCATCTCAGGAGAGGGTAGAGCCCTTTCAAGCGTGTGAGCGCTTTATCCACCCTAGGGGGTGTTTCCCAACGCACCCTAACCTCTGGCGGGAAAGGATATAATGCCAATAACATTTTAGAAATTATCAGTTGTTATCGGGGGAAAACCACGCATCATCACACACCTCATTTAATTTCTCAGATTCAGGAAAACTACAGGTAGTTTTTCCTCACCGAACATAATACCCCTTTTTGGTGGTACTCGTATTATCAGAAATGTGTAAAACATTTTTCATTGCCTCAATCATGTAACGTGTGGCCCTACTGGAAGTCACATTTGTCTCTTCTCCGTCGACACTGGAGTCAGTATCCGTGTCGGCGTCTATATCTGCCATCTGAGGTAACGGGCGCTTTAGAGCCCCTGACGGCCTATGAGACGTCTGGACAGGCCCAAGCTGAGTAGCCGGCTGTCTCATGTCAACCACTGTCTTTTATACAGAGCTGACACTGTCACGTAATTCCTTCCAACAGTTCATCCACTCAGGTGTCGACCCCCTAGGGGGTGACATCACTATTACAGGCAATCTGCTCCGTCTCCACATCATTTTTCTCCTCATACATGTCGACACAAACGTACCGACATACAGCACACACACAGGGAATGCTCTGATAGAGGACAGGACCCCACTAGCCCTTTGGGGAGACAGAGGGAGAGTTTGCCAGCACACACCAGAGCGCTATATATATACAGGGATAACCTTATATAAGTGTTTTTCCCCTTATAGCTGCTGTATCTTTAATACTGCGCGTAATTAGTGCCCCCCCTCTCTTTTTTAACCCTTTCTGTAGTGTAGTGACTGCAGGGGAGAGACAGGGAGCTTCCCTCCAACGGAGCTGTGAGGGAAAATGGCGCCAGTGTGCTGAGGAGATAAGGCCGCCGATAAGGGGGCGGAGCCTATCTCCCGTTTTTCTATGTATTCTGTGATGCATTTTTTGCCATCCAAGGTGTTTTTTATTGCGTCTCAGGGCGCCCCCCCCCCCCCAGCGCCCTGCACCCTCAGTGACCGGAGTGTGAAGTGTGCTGAGAGCAATGGCGCACAGCTGCAGTGCTGTGCGCTACCTTGTTGCAGACAGGACGTCTTCTGCCGCCGATTTTCCGGACCTCTTCTGCCTTCTGGCTCTGTAAGGGGGCCGGCGGCGCGGCTCTGGGACCCATCCAGGCTGGGCCTGTGATCGTCCCTCTGGAGCTAATGTCCAGTAGCCTAAGAAGCCCAATCCACTCTGCACACAGGTGAGTTCGCTTCTTCTCCCCTTAGTCCCTCGATGCAGTGAGCCTGTTGCCAGCAGGTCTCACTGAAAATAAAAAACCTAAACTAAAACTTTCACTAAGAAGCTCAGGAGAGCCCCTAGTGTGCACCCTTCTCGATCGGGCACAAAGATCTAACTGAGGCTTGGAGGAGGGTCATGGGGGGAGGAGCCAGTGCACACCAGATAGTCCTAAAGCTTTCTTTAGATGTGTCCAGTCTCCTGCGGAGCCGCTATTCCCCATGGTCCTTACGGAGTCCCCAGCATCCACTTAGGACGTTAGAGAAATTAGTAATAAACTCAGCCTTCACAGATCATCTAGTAGTTTATCAGCTGTTACGCTCATTTGAATTTGACATGTGACGAGAAAGCACATGACTATCTCCATACATTTATTAACGTTCTTAAGCTTCCTGCTACTTAGGGTCGATCATTTTAAAAAGCTTCTATTATGTTCACCCAAAACATGCATATAAAGAATGTACAGTAGATGTATGCAAGATGGAGACAGTTCTAGACTATATATAAACTTAGAAGACGTTTTAATAGTTTTGCTTTTCAAACTGTATCATGCTTCAGTTTTTTGTGTGACAGAATGAAGTGTTATATAATAGACTGTTCTCCCAGATGCAGAGTTTGATGGACATACTGGGACACGTCTTCATAATGTGACACTCAAAACAGAGTAATAATAGCAAGGCTGACTGATTTCAGATTACTTATAGCAACTGTACAATATGTTGAATGGAAAGAGAAGAAAAGGAGCAGAGTTATCAGCATATCGCCCCACAGACCTTAAGTAATAATATGTAATGAACAGATAAAATCAGGCAGTATATTGGCAAATCCAATAAGAGCAGGTCACCTGTTTTTGGCCACAAGGCATTGACTGCAACTTCTCCTTTAAATTCCTCGGCCATACCAAGAACACACATGGACATTCCATACTTTGCAATGGTGTAAGCTAAAACAGAAAACACATCGGCATAGAACATTTCATATTTTGTACTAATGTACAGACTGCTACACATTTACATGTAAGGTAAAGGGTTACAGATTCCAGGTTGGCCCATCCACTGCACTAGCGACTTAGTACAAGGTATTCGGAGAGCAAACTCTGCATCACTTTTTGAAAAGACTCCTATTCAAGATTTACATAGGAGATACAAAATGGCATCTGGCCATACATGCAGCTGTATGTCATGGAAAGAGTGAGCGCCTCAAGTAATTCCAGTGCTATGAAAATGCTTTGGGAGACTAAACCAACCTACTTGGACAATACTACAGTAGATAATGTCGTGGTAATCCTGGACTCTGCAACTTACCGCAATGATTCTTGAACCAAACTGGGTTCAGGTTCAGCGGAGGGCTGAGGTTTAGAATATGGGCCACTTTGCTTTGTTTTAAGTAAGGAATACATATTTTTGACCTGAAAAGCAAACAAAAAGTATATAAAAACACAATACATTGACAACAGATGACTACAATGCAGAGGCTAAATCGTGTAATAACATCTGTTAGCTATGTGCACACTGTTCGGCTGATTCTGAATTGGACGCAGCATCAACATCTGAGGCAGCAGAGATTGTTTTCATCTACGTGTGTGCCTCAGCATGCGCCATGATTTTATACGTACTGAGTCACAGTTCAGATTTGGATGCACAGTTAAAGAGATGCGAGGGGCGGTGACGGGGGTTGGCTAAAAAGACGCTCAGTCCTTGCACATTCAGACACCAGAGAAGGCCAGAGAGACTCAGGATAAGCCTGTTTCCCTTACTTGTTCAGGGACATAGGGAATACACTTACATAAATCTGCCTTTTCTTAATTCCATTTCTGACAGGTGTCCAGAGTGGAGACAGATGTTTGCATACATCAAGCATGTACAGTGCCAATTGCTGATTTATTTGTCGTTGATATAAAACATAGAATATTATGAAGATGGCAATAACAGGTCATCCAGTTTAGGAAGACCTAATGACTTATGGAAATTATTCCGCTAAACAGAAATATTTTGCATATGTTGACTCACTGACATCTATTTCATGACAAAGCCTGTGTTTCTGGTCAGCATTGTGTAACAAATTGTATTTGTCCTTGAAGTGTTATCTCCTAATTGCCTTTGCGCCAAGAGTATGGAAAACGGCAATTATTCCCCACAAACTATGCTTTTGTCACTGGACAGAGAGATGTTGAAATGTTCTTATTTTCCAGGACATTTCTGATACTTCAGTGTGGTTGCAATGCTGGGGCTACAGAGCAATTCAACTATGCCCAATAACACTATCTCCAAATACTGCTTCATATTGCCAGGAGTCTGCGGGAACAGTAAGCTCACCGTGGATCAGCTGGTTGTATATCACAGCCGCCGCCAGAGGAGAGCATTCAGCCACATTCCTGCTGTATCTGCCCCACCCCCAGACTAATGTGTCACTGTCAGCTAGCCAATGGCAGCTGATAGTAAATTACTGGATGTCACTTTTAGAACTTTCTACTAATATATATTACTATAGTATAAACATTGGAACCTTAAACCCACCAGTTCAGTTTACCTTCGGTTTCCAAAGTGGATACATAACTGCATTTCTCAGAAACGGCATCAAGAGGCAGCTAACATCCTGCAGATGCATTTTGCCATGTCTGTGGCCAATTTATCAAGACAAGAGCAAAAAGTCAAAGCTGGTGTTTTTGTGGGACCACAGACGAGATATCTGCAGTGAAAGGATTTCCCAAAGATGCTCGCTCAGCAGGAGGCAGTTGCTTGGATCAGCTTTATGGCAGTGGTTCAGGACTTTCTGGGTAATCACAAGGCCAAAAACTTAGGGGGTAATTCAGAGTTGATCGCAGCAGCAAATTTGTTAACAGCTGGGCAAAACCATGTGCACTGCAGGGAAGGGGGGGTGGAAGCAAATATAACATGTGCAGAGAGAGTTAGATTTGGGTGGGGTGTGTTCAAACGGAAATCTAAATTGCAGTGTAAAAATAAAGCAGCCAGTATTTACTCTGCACAGAAACAATATAACCCACCCACATCTAACTCTCTCTCTACACATGTTATATTTACCCCCCCCCCCCCCCTTCCCCTCCAGTAATCATGGTTTTGCCCAACTAACAAATTTGCTGCTGAATTACCCCCTATGTGCAGTTGGGAGAGACTGGGGTGAAGAACTTCGGTACAATGGGATGCAGGATGTCCAAAGTCCATAGTCTTGATGCTCATCTTGAGAAATTCAAGGAGAACATAGGAGCGTACTCTGAGTAGCAAGGCAAGCGCTTCCACCAGGATATACTGCAGTTTGAACACTGATACCAAGGACAGTAAAACAAAAACATGATGGGGGAATTACATCTGGGGGCTGATTCGTGAAAGTGACGTACTGTATAAATCGTAAATCTCGAAAAGCTACTCACTTCTAATTCGTTTGTGGCCATGTTTGTACAGTTTTATACGTTCATTTTTACACATACGTTGAGTTTCTCTTCACTTTGTGCAAAACAAAATGTAAATTTGCCTTTTTCTCAATGGAAATAGGTAAATATCAAAGTATAAAATATACTGGTCACAAAAGCAAAGCGTGAAGGGAATAAATACCATTTTACATACTTTTCAGACATAGGCAAGTAAGAAACAGCACTTAACTACCCAAGGGCAAAAATGTTGTTACATAGTGTTATTCTTTCTCCAAGTGTACTGTAGCAGACTCACTGGACTTACACTTTGTGCTAGTTACTATGCTGTGCTAAATGTGTGAAGACATGGCTCAGTATGATATATGTGATTCCAGGTATTATTCAGCTATCTTAAATGGTCACCAGAGATGGCTTGACTTTTGTATATCAGCTATTGCAATGAGTATCGAGGGTTACATTCTGACAACTATGAAGAGCTCTATTATACCTTACCGCTTACACAGAAAATGGGTTTAGTTTGAATATTGGGCCTAATTCAGACCTGATTGCAGCAGCAAAAACTTTCTCTAATGGTTAAAACTAGTGATGAGCGGATTCGGTTTTACTCTGTTCTCAAAACGGCATCTTATTGGCTATCCAAAACACGTGACATCCGTGAGCCAATAAGATGCCGTTTTGAGAACCGAGTAAAACCGAATCCGCTCATCACTAGTTAAAACCATGTGCACTGCAGGTGGGGCAGATATAACATGTGCAGAGAGTGTTAGATTTGGTGGGTTATATTGTTTCTGGGCAGGGTAAATACTGGCTGCTTTATTCTTACACTGCAATTTAGATTTCAGTTTGAACACACCCCACCCAAATGTAACTCTCTCTGCACATGTTACATCTGCCCCCCTGCAGTGCACATGGTTTTGCATTTTAGATAAAGATTTTGTTGTTGCGATCAGGCCTGAATTAGGCCCTTTGGTCTATACATTGAATAATACTATAAAGTAAGCGTTATATACAAGCTAGCAAGTGGATTTGTATGCTGCTCACCACAGTGGGTTTAGTTTTGTTAATGGGGTCTTGCTGCATAATATACGTATGGCTGCAACTATTCGCATTAGCAACTAGTTTGCCACGGGGTACGTGTGCATATAACCCTATTCCGCGGCCCGCAGACTTAACATTGTGCGATTGCGGGAGTGAACAGTCGCAGCCAGGTGCACCTAGACAATGCCGCGATGTGTGTACATGCATACGCATTGCGACAACAATGAGGCTGCCTACACCTGAAGTTACATTAAAAAGAACACAGATGCCCTATTTTGGCATCCGTCTATATTAAATTCAAAAAAGTGTGCTGCGCTCTCCTAAAGCAGCTCCATATAGGTATAATAATATTTAAAGGTAAAAGTACGGAGCGCTGTGATGATAATAATGTTATACGGTTTAGGTCAAATGCTGAAAAAAAAGAAGTCTAATGTTTTACATATGAATTACAAACTTTGAGACCTCATGGATTAAATATAGACATTCAACTAAAATTTTTTTAGTATAAAAACAAACACAAATACACCTATTATATATATATTTTTTTATAGATAATAATCTTTTTACCCTTTTTAGTGTAATCAAAATAAAATATATCTAACATAAGGTCAAATGCTAAATGAACATGTGCTTGCCGCTTTTTATAAGGAAGTTCCTGTGTTGTAACTTCCGTTTTTTAACAAAGTTCTCATTAAAGTTAATTTGAAATCCCTTATAAATAAGGACTCCAATACAAGCACCAACTAACCAAGACGAAGTGCCGCAGTGCATGAAACGCGTTGGACACCAGAAGCCCCGTATCACGTCACCCGGAAGTGACGTTCCGAAGCGCCATCTGAACTTCCGGTTAGGAGAGAGAGAGACGCCGGCGGAGTTTGGAAAGCCGCTACAGCAACCAGAGGACCGAAGGTAGGGTAGGGAAAGTTAGATCGCCCGCCTGGGCCCTCACAATAGTGTTGAAAAAAAGCGGACTGACTCCATGCTATCGGGACTTTTTAAACAAAATCACTAAAAGAGCTTAAACATTTCTATTATTTAACCATAATTTCTTTTTTTCAGCATTTGACCTAAACAGTATAACATTATCATCATCACAGCGCTCCGTACTTTTACCTTTAAATCCTGCTATATTAAGCTGTGTGCTTTGTCAGTGTTGTTTCTTTGTGTATGGTAGAATTACCACTTTACTTATTTAGAACATAATAAACACTGGCAATACAGCGATAACATACTGTATCACACACTGTGGCCGGCAAGTACCACGCACACATACTACAGAATCAGTCAGACAAACCTCAACACTAACGAAAAAACAGAGTTATGAAAAACAGAGTTATGAATGAACACATCATTACACTATGGGAGAGAAGAGTGGTGGCGCAGTGGGTAGTATTAACCCTATGTGCCCTGCCATGCTCATCAGCAATGATTCATAGTTCTATGACTGATTCATAGTTCTATGCTAATGCTGCTGCCGATGTGTGAAAATATGCCAATTTAACAGTCGCCGGGATTTGCATGGAGACGCCCCCTGAAGCCTCTGCAGCTGCCCGCGACTCAACTGCGTACACATTCACAGCATCGAAGCATCCCTGAGTGAGTCTATCGTCACTCAGGATGGCAGTCACAACAGAGGCACAAGAGACGTGATTCCTGGGTACAGGAGCACAGTTGGTGGCTGAAACACCCCCCAAAAACAGTCCCAACACACCCTTGTTTTTGCCGCCACTCCCCGTTACCTCCCACAAAACGCCCACTCCCTCTTAATCACTTGCAAATGAATCCTCACAGTGAGTTTAATTGCAAGACAATCACCACATGTGCACATTACAACAGTGACATATGCGCAGTTGGCAGATAATCACTTGTGTGAAAACATCGGAATAGTGAGTGCTCATAGTGAAATATCTGGTGGTGATTTTATGTTTTATATGTTTATGTATGTAAAAAAGGAGCTTTATGGTAGACTTACCATTGTTAAATCTCTTTCTGCGAGGTACATCGGTTCCACAGGGAAACATTGGGGTGTAGAGAAGTATCTTGATCCAGGCACCAACAGGCTAAAGCTTTAGACTGTCCCAGGATACATTGGGGCCTCCTCTATAACCCCGCCTACCAGGTACTGTGAGCTCAGTTTCGTTAACCAGTCCAATGCAGGAGAAGGTAAAAAAAGAGAAGGTAGATGTTAGTCACATAGAACCACGTTCTCACGGCAGGAGACGGGACTAGCGGCTGATGCCATACAAACCCAAAGAAGCTAGGTGTGTCAGGGTGGGCGCCCTGTGGAACCAATGTACCTCACAGAAAGAGATTTAACAATGGTAAGTCTACCATAAATCTCCTTTTCTGCAGCGGAGTACATTGGTTTCCTCAGGGAAACAATCGGGGATGTCCAAAACCAGTTCCTCGTGGGAGGGGACGCGCCGTAGCGGGTATGAGAAGCCGGTGTCCAAAGGAAGCATCCTGGGAGGCTGAAGTATCAAAGGCACAGAACCTAATGAACGTGTTCACTGAGGACCACGTAGCCGCCTTGCACAATTGTTCAGCGGATGCACCTCGGCGGGCCACCCAAGAAGGTCAAACAATTAGACTTGTGCATAGGCTTGTGCAATCACCATTCTAATCCATCTGGCCAAGGTTTGCTTATTTGCAGGCCAGCCATGTTTGTGAAAACCAAAAAGTACAAAAAGGGTATCTGACCTCCTGATAGAGGCAGTCGTCTCCACCTATATACGGAGAGCCCGTACCACATCCAAAGACCGCTCTTTGGAGGACGAACCAGAAGAGATGAAAGCCGGAACCACAATCTCTTGGTTAAGGTGAAAAGATAACACCATCTTAGATAAATATCCCGGGCGAGTTCAAAGAACTGCCCAGTCACAGTGAAATATCAGGAAGGGTGGATGAGAGGACAAAGCGCCTATGTCTGACACCCTCCTAGCAGAGGCGGTAGCCAGTGGGAACAGGACCTTGACCGTAAGCCATTTAAGGTCCACTGACTCAAGAGGTTCAAATGGAGACACTTGCAGGGCATTCGGGACAACAGACAGATCCCATGGAGCCACAGCAGGGACATAGGGAGGCTGAATCCGTAACACACCCTGAGTGAAAGTATGAACGTCAGGAATAGACGCAATTTTTCTCTGAAACCACACCGACAAGGCAGAAATATGAACCTTGACAAGGGAGGCCAGATGAAGGCCTAAGTCAAGGCCTTGTTGCAGAAAAGCCAGAAGTCTGGAAGTTATGAATGTGTATGCATCGTAATTCTTAGCAGCACACCAGGCGAAATAAGAATGCCAGACCCTATAATAAATTCTTGCAGATGCAGGTTTGCGGGTCTTCAGCATAGTTTGGATAACCGCCTCGGAAAATCCTTTTGCCCTCAGGAGTGATGCTTCAAGAGCCATGCCGTCAAAGCCAGTCTGGCCAGTTCCAGCTAGAGACCAGGGCCCTGAACGAGGAGATCTGGGCATTGAAGTAGAAAAGGACGCTCTATTGATAGACCCTGCAGGTCTGAGAACCAATGCCGTCTTGGCCATGCTGGAGCGACTAGAAGTAGTATTCCTCCTCGTTTGAACTTCGCAGTAACCTGGTCAGGAGTGACACTGGAGGAAACACATATAGCAGCCGAAAGTTCCATGGAATTGCCAGTGCATCCACGAATGCTGCTTGAGGATCCCTGGTTCTTGATACGAAGACCAGAACTTTGTGATTGTGTCGAGACGCCATCAGGTCTACATCTGGTAGGCCCCACTTGTCCACTAGGAGTTGAAAGACTTACTGATGAAGACTCCATTCTCCATGCACGTCCTGACGACTGAGGAAATCCGCTCCCCAGTTGAGGACTCCCGAAATGAACACTGACGATATTGCTGGAAGATGGAGTTCCGCCCAACGAAGTATTTTTGATACTTCCATCATTGCCATACGGCTTCGAGTGCCGCCTTGATGGTTTATGTACGCCACCGTGGTTGCATTGTCTGATCGTACTTGAACAGGCCTGTCTGTATCAGAGGCAGGGCGAGAGACAAAGCATTGAACACTGCCCGCAATTCAAGAATGTTTATTGGGAGGAGGGATTCCTCCATGGTCCACTGACCCTGGAAAGGAGTGTTGCTCCAACACCAAGCCCCCAACCCCTCAGCCTGGCGTACGTAGTCAGGAGGACCCAGCTGGGTATCCAGAAGGAACGGCCCCTGCTCAACTGCTGGTCCTGTAGCCACCAGGTCAGCGACAGACGAACCTCCGGAGTCAAGGAGATCATGCAAGTCCTGATCCAATGAGGTAGGCCGTCCCACTTGGAAAGGATTAACCTCTGCAGAGGGCGGGAATGAAATTGAGCGCACTCTACCATGTCAAACGACGACACCATGAGGCCTAGTACTTGCATCGCCGAGTGTATCGACACTCTTGGGCGAGAGAGGACGTATCTGATCCTATCCTGAAGTTTCAGGACCTTCTCTGGAGACAGAAATAGCCATTGACTGTGTGTGTCCAGCAGTGCCCCCAGGTGCACCTTGCTCCAAGCAGTGACCAGCGAGGACTTCTTCCAGTTAATGAGACACCCGTGGGCTTGTAGGAAGTTTACCGTCAGCTGAAGATGACTGAGGAGGACGTCATGGGAGTTCACCAGGATCAGCAAGTCATCCAAACACAGCAGGAGCCTGACTCCCTGGCGACGGAGATGAGCAGTCATCACGGCCATAACTTTGGTGAAGATCCGAGGGACCTTGGCCAGTCCAAAATGGCAGAGCCTGGAATTGATAGTGAAGGTTGCCAATAGCAAACCGCAGATATTGCTAATGCGATATGGCAAAAGGAATATGCAGGTAAGCATCTTGTACATTCAGGGATACCATATGGTCTCCAGGTTCCATGGCCAGAACAATTGAGTGCAGTGTTTCCATACGGAACTTGGACACTCTCACAAACTTCAGTGATTTGAGGTTGAGTATAGGCCGGAAAGACCCATTGGGTATCGGAACTAGAAACAGGGTCGAGTAGTATCCTCTGCCTCTGGGTCAGAGGTACTGGCACCACCACTCCTGTATCCAGGAGGGAACGCACAACCAGTTATAGAGCTTGCTCCTTCAACAGATCCGAAGGGATGACCGTTGTGTAGAACTGGCGAGGGGGACGTCTCTTGAAAGAGACTGCATACCCGTGAGAGACAACTTCTCGCACCCATGCGTCTGAAGTGGTCTTTAACCAGCCCTGGTTGAATCGCAGAAGTCGGCCTCCCACCCTGGGGTCCCCCAGGGGGAGGTCCGCCCCATCATGCAGCAGGCTTGTCGTGTTTAGAAGCAGGCTGATGGGTGGCCCAGGATTGTTTTGCCTTGGACTTGGTGGTTTTGGGAGTACGATATTGTCTCAAGAATGCCTGACCTACTGCTTTCCCTTGAGGCCGAAAGGAGTGAAAAGTGGTACCTTTCGCCTTCTGTGCAGAAGGATTAGTATTCAGGAGAAATGCAGTCTTAGCAGCCACTAAGTCAGTCACAATCTTATTGAGATATTCCCCAAATAGGATGTCTCCTTTAAAAGACCTCCAAGGTCTTTTTGGAGTCCAGGACCACCTTCCACGACCTCAACCACAGAATACGGCGAGCCAGGATGATCGTAGTCGATGCCTTGGCAGCCAACACACCTGCTTCAGAGGACGCCTCCTGAATGTAATAGGCGGCGGTGGTAATGTGAGACAGGTACTGTCTGATAATGTCAGATATATCCTGAGGCAGCTCTTTCTCTAATGCCTGAACCCATGCTTCAATTCCTTTTGCAGCCCAAGAGGCTGCTATAGTGGGTCTATGTGAATTTTCCCACTTGTTACACAACTCAGAAGGGAGAGGATAACGAGCTACCATCTTCTTAGATAGGGAGAATTTATTTCCTGGTTAAGACCAGGGTTCTTGACGTATGTCTACTAAATGGTCAGAATGCGGTAATGTTTTAGTTACCTTCTGACGTTTAAACTTATCAGGTTTCTTAGAAACTGTAGTGGAATCCTCATCATCATCAGTAATCTGTATGATCTGCTTAATAGCAACCACTAAATCAGGGACATCAACCTGAATACTAGATTCCTCGTGAAAAGCAGGTCAGTATACTCCCCATCCTCATCAGAAGAATCTTCCAAGAGATTAGTGGATTGTGAGGAGGAAGCAGCCCACTTAGATGACCCCTTTACACGGGAGTCGAGGCGGATTTACCATAGGGACAATATGTGGTTGCAATGACACAGGGGGTCCCATAGGGGGCGTAAGGCACGTCACAAGCGTATTGGGCATAGTGGAGAATGTTGCCCAAGGTGGCTCCTGGTTGGTTACAGGACCTGCGGACTGTCTGGGAGATGTATGGCACACAGTGCACAGACCTTCATACAAAGCTTCCCCCTCAGGCAAATCCCTGGCGCATGCACTGCATGATACAGGAGCATCCGTGTATTTCCCGCCCTTTGTGTTAGACATTTTAGTAAATGTAACCTCAGAGCGTATGAGAACGGTAAAGCCAGACAGAGTACAATACCAGCGAATAAATCCCCTAGTATGTGACAGTGTACACAGTACACAACACCAGCGTCTAAATCCGGTACTATGTGACTGCGTACACAGAAGAATACACTTAACGGTAAATACTGTGAAGCACTATATATGTGACCCAGACGCACCTAGTCCCTTAGGGTACAGAATACAGCGACAGCTAAAGCTGGGATACACTGAAAGTGAAAAACACACAGCAGATACAGGCACACACAGTCACAGTGACAATGCAGATAATTATTTTAGTCAGACAAAACTGCACTGGACTAATACAATGCGCAGCCCGAGACCGGATGTATATATCAGAATCTACAAAAGGTGGGTGTGCTTAGTAGGTGCGCAAGAAACAGCAGCTATCCTAGGTGCAATGTTTTAACAAAGAAGGTTCCCTCACACCTTCACCAACAGAAATGCAACACAAAACATGTAAAACAGAACCTTGAATGCGCTAGTGCCTACAGCTTGCAGTAATTCTCATTCCTTGGCACGATCAGCAATTCAGCTCAAAGAAAAGGAAATGAGTGAAGAATAGTGAAGTACGGTTAACATAAATTTAATAACAATAAATCACACATAATTAAAATCAAGACGTCTGTGCAGGCATAAAATGAATGATGCGTATCCACATAGAGTCAGTATAGATGACAATTATCGGAGGTAGTGTGAACTGTATAGAAAATAGTTCTGTAAGCGCCTGATGTGGTGTTATCCGGAATCACCTTCACAGGTAGCTGACATCACTGCCGTCAGGTTTCTGCTCCACACTGGCTCCTATGACAATACAGTTCAGGTCCAACGCGTTTCTACCCCTTCTGGGGTCTTTATCAAGGTCATCAGATGCTGTATTCTCGTACAAGATATTCTGGCACAGGTACACTTGTTCTTAACTAATGCTGTCTTAATAATGACATGTAGAATACTTAAGTGTCTGTAAAATCACGGCGCTGAAGTACAGGTGGATTTACAGAGGAAACCTTGCCCTGCAGTCCCGGAGACCAGTAGCAGTTAATCATAGAAGATAGCGCCCAGCGTCTCAGTCAGGGAGTGAGGGAGTGTGTGAGGCAGCTCCAGGGCGGGAACACCAGCAGTAGATGGCGCCTGGAGCTGGGGGAGGAGCTACAGGTCAAGTGCCTTCTCCCCTATGCTGGTCCTCACCACCTGTTACTATGGAGACTTAATAAATAGGATATTTATATATCCGACCTGTACTCCTATGGCCTGGTGGATTTAGTGGGGTCCCTGCTCGGTTACAGAGTCCACGCCAGCATCGCAGTCAGTCTCCTTAGACTGTGACCGGAATACGATTTAATGGTGGGTCCCGCCTGGGGGACCCTCTTACCTCCTCCCTTCAGTAGCAGTCACGCGAACCCGGGAACAGATCCAGCGGGAGTATGCGACGCCGCTGGGGAGGTGACAGAGCCGCAGCATAGAATATCACCCTGACATATAAGTGCTGCGGCCCTTGAAGTCTTCTAAAAGCTTTTCAGTAGTGATGAGCGGGTTCGGTTCCTCGGAATCCGAACCCCCACCCGAACTTCAGCCTTTTTACACGGATCCGAGGCAGACTCGGATCTTCCCGCCTAGCTCGGCTAACCCGAGCGCGCCCGAACGTCATCATCCCGCTGTCGGATTCTCGCGAGACTCGGATTCTATATAAGGAGTCGCGCGTCGCCGCCATTTTCACACGTGCATTGAGATTCATAGGGAGAGGACGTGGCTGGCGTCCTCTCCATTTAGATTAGAAGAGTGAGAGTGAGACACTTGATTTACTGGAGTTTAGGAGTACTCAGAGTGCAGAGTTTACTAGTGACTGACCAGTGACCACCAGTGCAGTTTTATTATATTATTTAATATAATCCGTTCTCTGCCTGAAAAAAAACGATACAGTGACACAGTAACAGTATACCATATCTGTGCTCAGCCTCAGTGTGCTGCATCATCTATGTATATCTGACTGTGCTGAGTGCTCAGTGCTCACACAGCTTAATTGTGGGGGAGACTGGGGAGCAGTAGCAGGAGTACATATTATTTAACAGTGCACACTTTTGCTGCCAGAGTGCCACTGCCAGTGTGACTGACCAGTGACCACTGTCTGACCACCAGTATATTGTGATTGTCTGCCTGAAAAAGTTAAACACTCGTCGTGTGGTGTTTTTATTCTATAAACGCATTCTGCGGACAGTGTCCAGCAGGTCCGTCATTAATTATATAATATATACCTGTCCGGCTGCAGTAGTGATATATATATATATATTTTTTATATCATTATCATCCAGTCTATATTAGCAGCAGACGCAGTACGGTAGTCCACGGCTGTAGCTACCTCTGTGTCGGCAGTCGCTCGTCCATCCATAATTGTATACCACCTACCTGTGGTGTTTTTTTTTTTTTCTATCTTCTTGATACTAGTAGCTTACTTTAGGAGTCTGCAGTGCTGCTGACAGTGTCCAGCAGGTCCGTCATTATATAATATATACCTGTCCGGCTGCAGTAGTGATATATATATATTTTTTATATCATTATCATCCAGTCTATATTAGCAGCAGACGCAGTACGGTAGTCCACGGCTGTAGCTACCTCTGTGTCGGCAGTCGCTCGTCCATCCATAATTGTATACCACCTACCTGTGGTGTTTTTTTTTTTTCTATCTTCTTGATACTACTAGTAGCTTACTTTAGGAGTTTGCAGTGCTGCTGACAGTGTCCAGCAGGTCCGTCATTATATAATATATACCTGTCCGGCTGCAGTAGTGATATATATATATATTTTTTATATCATTATCATCCAGTCTATATTAGCAGCAGACCCAGTACGGTAGTCCACGGCTGTAGCTACCTCTGTGTCGGCAGTCGCTCGTCCATCCATAAGTATACTAGTATCCATCCATCTCCATTGTTTACCTGAGGTGCCTTTCAGTTGTGCCTATTAAAATATGGAGAACAAAAATGTTGAAGTTCCAAAAATAGGGAAAGATCAAGATCGACTTCCACCTCGTGCTGAAGCTGCTGCCACTAGTCATGGCCGAGACGATGAAATGCCAGCAACGTCGTCTGCCAAGGCCGATGCCCAATGTCATAGTACAGAGCATGTAAAATCCAAAACACCAAATATCAGTAAAAAAAAGGACTCAAAAATCTAAAATAAAATTGTCAGAGGAGAAGCGTTAACTTGCCAATATGCCATTTACCACACGGAGTGGCAAGGAACGGCTGAGGCCCTGGCCTATGTTCATGGCTAGTGGTTCAGCTTCACATGAGGATGGAAGCACTCAGCCTCTCGCTAGAAAAATGAAAAGACTCAAGCTGGCAAAAGCACAGCAAAGAACTGTGCGTTCTTCGAAATCACAAATCCACAAGGAGAGTCCAATTGTGTCGTTTGCGATGCCTGACCTTCCCAACACTGGACGTGAAGAGCATGCGCCTTCCACCATTTGCATGCCCCCTGCAAGTGCTGGAAGGAGCACCCGCAGTCCAGTTCCTGATAGTCAGATTGAAGATGTCAGTGTTGAAGTACACCAGGATGAGGAGGATATGGGTGTTGCTGGCGCTGGGGAGGAAATTGACCAGGAGGATTCTGATGGTGAGGTGGTTTGTTTAAGTCAGGCACCCGGGGAGACACCTGTTGTCCGCGGGAGGAATAGGGCCTTTGACATGCCTGGTGAAAATACCAAAAAAATCAGCTCTTCGGTGTGGAAGTATTTCAACAGAAATGCGGACAACATTTGTCAAGCCGTGTGTTGCCTTTGTCAAGCTGTAATAAGTAGGGGTAAGGACGTTAACCACCTCGGAACATCCTCCCTTATACGTCACCTGCAGCGCATTCATCATAAGTCAGTGACAAGTTCAAAAACTTTGGGCGACAGCGGAAGCAGTCCACTGACCAGTAAATCCCTTCCTCTTGTAACCAAGCTCACGCAAACCACCCCACCAACTCCCTCAGTGTCAATTTCCTCCTTCCCCAGGAATGCCAATAGTCCTGCAGGCCATGTCACTGGCAATTCTGACGAGTCCTCTCCTGCCTGGGATTCCTCCGATGCATCCTTGCGTGTAACGCCTACTGCTGCTGGCGCTGCTGTTGTTGCTGCTGGGAGTCGATGGTCATCCCAGAGGGGAAGTCGTACTCGTAAGACCACTTTTACTACTTCCACCAAGCAATTGACTGTCCAACAGTCCTTTGCGAGGAAGATGAAATATCACAGCAGTCATCCTGCTGCAAAGCGGATAACTGAGGCCTTGGCATCCTGGGCGGTGAGAAACGTGGTTCCGGTATCCATCATTACTGCAGAGGCAACTAGAGACTTGTTGGAGGTACTGTGTCCCCGGTACCAAATACCATCTAGGTTCCATTTCTCTAGGCAGGCGATACCGAAAATGTACACAGACCTCAGAAAAAGACTCACCAGTGTCCTAAAAAATGCAGTTGTACCCAATGTCCACTTAACCACGGACATGTGGACAAGTGGAGCAGGGCAGGCTCAGGACTATATGACTGTGACAGCCCACTGGGTAGATGTATGGACTCCCGCCGCAAGAACAGCAGCGGTGGCACCAGTAGCAGCATCTCGCAAACGCCAACTCTTTCCTAGGCAGGCTACGCTTTGTATCACCGCTTTCCAGAATACGCACACAGCTAAAAACCTCTTACGGCAACTGAGGAAGATCATCGCAGAATGGCTTACCCCAATTGGACTCTCCTGTGGATTTGTGGCATCGGACAACGCCAGCAATATTGTGTGTGCATTAAATCTGGGCAAATTCCAGCACGTCCCATGTTTTGCACATACCTTGAATTTGGTGGTGCAGAATTATTTAAAAAACGAGAGGGGCGTGCAAGAGATGCTGTCGGTGGCCAGAAGAATTGCGGGACACTTTCGGCGTACAGGCACCACGTACAGAAGACTGGAGCAACACCAAAAACGCCTGAACCTGCCCTGCCATCATCTGAAGCAAGAAGTGGTATCGAGGTGGAATTCAACCCTCTATATGCTTCAGAGGTTGGAGGAGCAGCAAAAGGCCATTCAAGCCTATACAACTGAGCACGATATAGGAGGTAGAATGCATCTGTCTCAAGCGCAGTGGAGAATGATTTCAACGTTGTGCAAGGTTCTGCAACCTTTTGAACTTGCCACACGTGAAGTCAGTTCAGACACTGCCAGCCTGAGTCAGGTCATTCCCCTCATCAGGCTTTTGCAGAAGAAGCTGGAGACATTGAAGGAGGAGCTAACACAGAGCGATTCCGCTAGGCATGTGGGACTTGTGGATGGAGCCCTTAATTCGCTTAACAAGGATTCACGGGTGGTCAATCTGTTGAAATCAGAGCACTACATTTTGGCCACCGTGCTCGATCCTAGATTTAAAACCTACCTTGGATCTTTCTTTCCGGCAGACACAAGTCTGCTGGGGTTCAAAGAACTGCTGGTGACAAAATTGTCAAGTCAAGCGGAACGCGACCTGTCAACATCTCCTCCTTCACATTCTCCCGCAACTGGGGGTGTGAGGAAAAGGCTCAGAATTCCGAGCCCACCCGCTGGCGGTGATGCAGGGCAGTCTGGAGCGACTGCTGATGCTGACATCTGGTCCGGACTGAAGGACCCGACAACGATTACGGACATGTCGTCTACTGTCACTGCATATGATTCTCTCCCCATTGAAAGAATGGTGGAGGATTATATGAGTGACCGCATCCAAGTAGGCACGTCAGACAGTCCGTACTTATACTGGCAGGAAAAAGAGGCAATTTGGAGGCCCTTGCACAAACTGGCTTTATTCTACCTAAGTTGCCCTCCCACAAGTGTGTACTCCGAAAGAGTGTTTAGTGCCGCCGCTCACCTTGTCAGCAATCGGCGTACGAGGTTACATCCAGAAAATGTGGAGAAGATGATGTTCATTAAAATGAATTATAATCAATTCCTCCGTGGAGACATTGACCAGCAGCAATTGCCTCCACAAAGTACACAGGGAGCTGAGATGGTGGATTCCAGTGGGGACGAATTGATAATATGTGAGGAGGGGGATGTACACGGTGATATATCGGAGGATGATGATGTGGACATCTTGCCTCTGTAGAGCCAGTTTGTGCAAGGAGAGATTAATTGCTTCTTTTTTGGTGGGGGTCCAAACCAACCCGTCATTTCAGTCACAGTCGTGTGGCAGACCCTGTCACTGAAATGATGGGTTGGTTAAAGTGTGCATGTCCTGTTTATACAACATAAGGGTGGGTGGGAGGGCCCAAGGACAATTCCATCTTGCACCTCTTTTTTCTTTCATTTTTCTTAGCGTCATGTGCTGTTTGGGGGGTGTTTTTTGGAAGGGCCATCCTGCGTGACACTGCAGTGACACTCCTAGATGGGCCAGGTGTTTGTGTCGGCCACTAGGGTCGCTTCGCTTACTCACACAGCTACCTCATTGCGCCTCTTTTTTTCTTTGAGTCATGTGCTGTTTGGGGGGTGTTTTTTGGAAGGGCCATCCTGCGTGACACTGCAGTGCCACTCCTAGATGGGCCAGGTGTTTGTGTCGGCCACTAGGGTCGCTTATCTTAGTCACACACCTACCTCATTGCGCCTCTTTTTTTTCTTCTTTGCGTCATGTGCTGTTTGGGGAGTGTTTTTTGGAAGGGCCATCCTGCGTGACACTGCAGTGCCACTCCTAGATGGGCCAGGTGTTTGTGTCGGCCACTAGGGTCGCTTAGCTTACTCACACAGCTACCTCATTGCGAATCTTTTTTTATTTGCATCATGTGCTGTTTGGGGAGTGTTTTTTGGAAGGGCCATCCTGCGTGACACTGCAGTGCCACTCCTAGATGGGCCAGGTGTTTGTGTCGGCCACTTGGGTCGCTTAGCTTAGCCATCCAGCGACCTCGGTGCAAATTTTAGGACTAAAAATAATATTGTGAGGTGTGAGGTGTTCAGAATAGACTGAAAATGAGCGGAAATTATGGTTATTGAGGTTAATAATACTTTGGGATCAAAATGACCCCCAAATTCTATGATTTAAGCTGTTTTTTAGGGTTTTTTGAAAAAAACACCCGAATCCAAAACACACCCGAATCCGACAAAAAAAATTTGGTGAAATTTTGCCAAAACGCGTTCGAACCCAAAACACGGCCGCGGAACCGAACCCAAAACCAAAACACAAAACCCGAAAAATTTCCGGTGCTCATCACGACTTTTCAGGGCTGCCCAGTGCAGCTCCCCTGTTACGTGACCTGCTTCTGCAGGCACCAACTCGAAACTGAGCTCACAGTGCCTGGAGGTGGGGTTATAGAGGAGGCCCCAATGCATCCTGGGACAGTCTAAAGCTTTAGCCTGTTGGTGCTTGGATCAAGATCAATCTCTACACCCAGATGTTTCCCTGTGGAAACCAATGTACCCCGCTACAGAAATTTATTTTCCCATTTTAGAATAAGTTATGCATGCAATTAAACTTACTTCCAACTTTCCAAGGATTTATATTCCCCATACCCAGTGCTACTATACACCACCTCTTATTTTTGTGCATTCAGTTGGTAAATTGGGTTTCCTCTATTCAATAAGATGTATTTAAAATTTCTGTATTTATTTCAGATATGTGTTGACATATTTGACAGTACCTAGTATATGAAGTGCCTATTATAAAAGTGCCAGCTTAAAATCAATAGCAATGTTATACCTGCTTGAAATTAGTTACATGTGCAACAGATATCAATTGTGAATTTGTATTTAAAAAAAAAAAACTAAGAACAAAATGTAAATTCCTATTTGGTATCCATGCTTTTATTTTAAAGAATACTTTCCCAGTTCACAAGCTTCAAAACTTCTCCAAGTAGAGGGAATGGGATGAAATTCATGGTGATGTGCCGCCATGTATCAGTGTGATGTCTGGCTGTGCGTATTACCATCTATTATTACAATAGAAAATCTTAATTCCTCTCAAACTTCTGAGGTGCAAAGGAAATTAACAAAAATACTGGATGTGAAATGCCTTCACCATCACAATGAACTAAATAACTCTCAAACTGTATTAAAATGTATACTTCTGGAAGTTTGTGAATCTTACTTCCAAAACATTTCATTAAAATGAAAGTCAAATGTTTAAAAGGTGCGATTATTCCCTAAAAAAAAACAACAACAACATAAATTATAGTGAGGCTTATACGAAGTCTGGGACAAATGTACAAACACTACAGAGAAGGGTTCAGCCTTCTTTCTACTGAATTAAAATAAAATTATTATATTATATATATATATATATATATATATATATATATATATATATATATATATACATACATATATACACACACACACACACAATTTGCAGAGGTGCGGCACTCATACCAAATAACGGAGATTCAGAGACGTATTCACTTTTGCATCAACGTTTCAATACTTACATATTGTCATCCTGTTATTTGGTATGAGTGCCGCACCTCTGCAAATTGTATCTTTTTTTCTGTGAGGGCACCGCCGCAGCTGCTGTTTGAAGCATGGAGTGCCGGACCAGCGATTCCTCTATATATATATATATATAAAATCGGTAATCGGCTGGGGTGACAATCCTGTCCTGAACAAGTCCAATAGACACCTCTCCAATCATAGTCAAAAATGTTAGGAGCACTCACCAGTCTTCCAATTAATGTGGTAAAAAATTTTATTCGAAGTGACATCAGTGCAAAGAGTAGCAGCATTGTTTCAGTCCACTCTGGGACCTTTGTCAAGCTGCAGACATTGAGGTGATAGGATCATAGTGGACACACACTGTTCTTTGTGCCTCTTGATCCTTTGAGACATGTCTGATCAGTGGTCTTTCTCCATTAAAAATTAACTACCAATTTGGGGAGTGTATAAACTTGCAAAATTACTGGGCCAGTGGAGTTGCCACATTTCTGGCACCACTACTGGCAGTATTTTAAAGATTTGTCCCTCGGATTTGATGTGTAGTAGGTGGAAATTATCATTATCCACCACACTGTACATCTTTAGATCTTTATATACCCCTGAGGAAGTCCTGTTAAAAGGATGAAACGCGTAGGGTTTTAAAGAAACAAGGTGATTAGGACACCCAGTACACATTGGAGAGTCCCCACCACTGAGCTCACATCCTGGGGTGGTTGGTGGCACTCCGGTTTACATCTGTCTTTGTGCAACTTGGTTGTTCCTTGTAATACACCTTGTATGTAATGTAGAGATTGTCTCACATTATATTTTATGTTTGATGTTATCAATAAACATCGGAATTTTATTAATCCAAGGTTCTGTTTTGGGTGTCTACATCTCTTTGGTGAGAGGGTATTTTCTAGGTTTAGCACCTAGTTGAGTATTATTGAACATTGATTGAAAGGAAATAAGAATACCCACTCCAAGTTGGATTTACAATCAAGTTCAATCAGAAACAATGGTTGAAAATAATCTTGCCGTGAAATCCGTAAACTTATATGGATTTATTTATGAACAATTGGTTTTGATGTTCTAGCGTCCTCCGGGCTTCTTCATTTGTCTACATTGTTTTGTTCCCACTAACAGGGGCTCTATCGTGAGGTGCTGCTCTCTGAAGCGCATGAAGTCCACACAGGACGAAACGCGTTGGTAGCTACCTTGATCTAACCTCAAACACTAAGTTAAGATATTTACTCCTCTCTTTTTTTGAAATTTGATCGTTTTATTCCTGTATATTTTATGTCCTACTTTTTATGTTCTTTTTTCCTTGGAGTCTTTTTTTCGAGTATTTTATGCTTTTTTGTGTATGTATTTTTACTGTATAAATTCCCACCTTTTTTAAGACTTGGGTTTGTTTTAGTGCTTCATAAATAAATGTTTTTCCTTTTTTACTAAACTGCCTAGTTTTATGACACGGTCTGGCACCAGCGGTCACCTCTAGTATCTCACTCCCTGTCCACACACTTTTATTCTAGGCATCCATACCAGTGCCTTATCTTACCTGAGGTAAACAGGCTGACGCCCTAATAAACTATAGGGAGTGCCCGCTAAGCAGTTCTTTTTACTCATTTTTACGGTTTGGTCCCAATACTAGTGTTGATATTTGAGATACTGCATCTGTGGCGCTGACAGCTTCCTTGGTACATATACATATATATACACACACACACACATAAATATATGTGTATATGTGTGTGTGTGTGTGTGTGTGTGTGTGTGTGTGTGTGTGTGTGTGTGTGTGTATATATATATATATATATATATATATATATACATACATACATACATACACACACACACTATATATATATATATATATATATATATATACACACACACACACACACACACACTGCTCAAAAAAATAAAGGGAACACTAAAATAACACATCCTAGATCTGAATGAATGAAATATTCTTATTAAATACTTTGTTCTTTACATAGTTGAATGTGCTCACAACAAAATCACACAAAAATCATCAATGGAAATCAAATTTGTTAACCAATGGAGGTCTGGATTTGGAGTCACACTCAAATTTAAAGTGGAAAAACACACTACAGGCTGAACCAACTTTGATGTAATGTCCTTAAAACAAGTCAAAATGAGGCTCAGTAGTGTGTGTGTGTGGCCTCCACGTGCCTGTACGACCTTCCTACAATGCATGGGCATGCTCCTGATGAGGTGGCGGATGGTCTCCTGAGGGATCTCCTCCCAGACCTGGACTAAAGCATCCGCCAACTCCTGGACAGTCTGTGGTGCAACGTGGCGTTGGTGGATGGAGCGAGACATGATGTCCCAGATGTGCTCAATTGGATTCAGTTCTGGGGAACGGGCGGGCCAGTCCATAGCATCAATGCCTTCGTCTTGCAGGAACTGCTGACACACTCCAGCCACATCAGGTATAGCATTGTCTTGCATTAGGAGGAACCCAGGGCCAACCGCACCAGCATATGGTCTCACAAGGGGTCCGAGGATCTCGGTACTTAATGGCAGTCAGGCTACCTCTGGCGAGCACATGGAGGGCTGTGCGGCCCCCCAAAGAAATGCCACCCCACACCATTACTGACCCACTGCCAAACCGGTCATGCTGGAGGATGTTGCAGGCAGCAGAACGTTCTCCTTGGCGTCTCCAGACTCTGTCACCTCTGTCACATGTGCTCAGTGAGAACCTGCTTTCATCTGTGAAGAGCACAGGGCGCCAGTGGCGAATTTGCTAATCTTGGTGTTCTCTGGCAAATGCCAAAAGTCCTGCACGGTGTTGGGCTGTAAGCACAACCCCCACCTGTGGACGTCGGGGCCTCATACCACCCTCATGGAGTCTGTTTCTGATCGTTTGAGTAGACACATGCACATTTGTGGCTTGCTGGAGGTCATTTTGCAGGCTCTGGCAGTGCTCCTCCTGTTCCTCCTTGCACAAAGGCGGAGGTAGCGGTCCTGCTGCTGGGTTGTTGCCCTCCTACGGCCTCCTCCACGTCTCCTGATGTACTGGCCTGTCTCCTGGTAGCGCCTCCATGCTCAGGACACTACGCTGACAGACACAGCAAACCTTCTTGCCACAGCTCGCATTGATGTGCCATCCTGGATGAACTGCACTACCTGAGCCACTTATGTGGGTTGTAGACTCCGTCTCATGCTACCACTAGAGTGAAAGCACCGCCAGCTTTCAAAAGTGACCAAATCATCAGCCAGAAAGCATAGGAGCTGAGAAGTGGTCTGTGGTCACCACCTGCAGAAGAACTCCTTTATTGGGGGTGTCTTGCTAATTGCCTATAATTTCCACCTGTTGGCTATTCCATTTGCACAACAGCATGTGACATTGATTGTCAATCAGTGTTGCTTCCTAAGTGGACAGTTTGATTTCACAGAAGTGTGACGGACTTGGAGTTACATTGTGTTGCTTAAGTGTTCCCTTTATTTTATTGAGCAGTGTAATTATATATATATATATATATATATATATATATATATATATATATATTTCCTTTAAGGACCCTATTCAGTAAGGATTGCCAATTCTGTTCTTTTGCGGAATCTGCAATCCTTTTGTTGGAATGCTGGGGGCCACCAATCGCAGGGCAGGGCCGCCCAGCGCGCGTTATGGCCGCCTTGGTCAAGCCCAACCCTCACACCCCACGTTCGCGCCGCCACACATAGGTAATGGTGCTTTGCTGCCTCCGAACATCTCTGCCTGATTGACAGGCAGAGGCATTTCACATTTACCAAGTTGCGATCCAACCTGAATAAAGTCCTAAGCGCACTGTTCTGTTAAATTGCTCTTCGTCTACTCTATATCACATACAGCATGTAAATGTAAAACAGATCCTTTGTCCTAACTATAAAGGGTCGATATGTCTCTGAACACTCCTTATTGCAATCAAAGTGTTCCCTGACATGTAATTGGAACTCAGATGTATGGAAACGAATATTGGATCTCAATCAGAGCATTGTCGTACAAATGAAGATAATTCTGTATAGACAGAGCAAATGAGTACACTATTATGCAGATTTAAATATTTTTTCTCATCTGCTGAAGGCGCAAGTGTTCAGCACTAAGTAAATTCACAACAAAGGGTAACTAAAACATCAAACTCCTAATGCTAATAAACATAAATAGAAGGGACATCTTCTGCACCAGATGCACATAAACTTACCAGAAGTATAAAAAAATAAAAAAAAATAAAAAACTTTAAAACTGAACTCTTTGTTTGGCTTAATATCATAGCATAAAATATTTACGTGCATAAACACATCAAATTAAGGGGTCTATTCATGAAGCAGTTAAAAGAGTGAAGAAGTGAGTCAGTGGAGAAGTTGCCCATGGAGATTATGTAAATGTATATGTCACGGACTCCTTTTCAAGACAAGACAGAGCTGCCAGCTTTCTCCTTTATTTGCAAATGCAACTGAGCTTGTGCTAATCTGTGCATCTCTTGGTATACATGGGCCTATGGTCTCGGGTCGGGAGGAAAAGCTTGTGTTGTATGCAGAGAGATTATTATATATAGCTTGATATAGATATACGCCTCACCTCATCCAGCAAAATCAAAAGGTGAGAGTGTATGGGTACCATCTATGCCAGTTTATCAGGAACAGTCCTCTGTTTACCCCAACAGAAATGTTCATCCCCCAGTGCATATTTCCAAAAAATCATACTCTTATTGCCTCCATGTAAACGGAATAAGCAGTACAGGTGTAAATATAATAGACAGATATAGGCCTCAGTTCATATAAACTAGTTCCACTTTGCTATTTGGAACAACAGTGAGGACAGTCAGAAATAGAATTTTAGCAACGTTTTACTCAGGTTTTTAATCAGGTGGCTCTAATAGTCCCATGCCGCGTCCAATCAGGTGTCCATTACACGCTTCCTTAAAACTTCCCATTAACTTAAACATACTGCACAACAATGCATAGATGTCAAAATACATTTATACAATAGATACAGATATTGCTTAGTTATTCTGCATACATGGTGGTCCATTACTATGAACACTGGTAAGTAAGACATGAGGGTAAATTTACCACACTGCCCTTTTCAAAACGGACGCTTTATCTGTGGTTTTGGTTGCTGGATTTAAAGATTCAATTCAATCTTATGTCTAGAATCCACTATAGATGCGGGGCTTATAAAGCTCCCATTAATTTGCTGTACAGACCCAGAAATCGTATCAGCTGGCCAAACAAATATGCGAGTGTGCGGACAGCACTCAAAATCCCCATGCAAAGTTCTAGATTTCCACACTTCCTGTACTGATTTGTTGTATTCCTTTTCTATACTTAAAGTTCGGTGAACCATGCAATATTATTCTGCACCAAGACAAAATAAATTCATTATGTGATTATTTTCGTGGAATACGCCACCTAAAAGAGTGTAACTCTACATCAATGACATTGATATTTCAAAAGGCGGACTTCTTTACAGACTATTACATTTTTATTTGCCAGGTGTTAAAATGCTGTTTTCCTTATTTATGTTGAAACTGTATTATTATTCAGAATTCTATAACTTGTCAAGTAATTTGTTATGTGAATACATTCAATAAAATGGAAAGCTCAGCCCAATGGCTTCCAGCCATTTTCACAATATTATGTTTTAATAAATTTGCAATGGAAAACAGCTCTTAAGATGCAGAGATGTGCATCACCATAGTTTCACATGAATATATTAAACATTATGTAGGAAAGAATATTTTGCTCTAGTTAGTGTTATTTATATGCATTTTCTCCTAGCCCAATGTTGATTGTGATACTAAATAATGCTAAACACCCTTGGCATTGAAGTGTTGTTCACATCCAAGTCATTAAATAGCAGAACTCCAGTGCATTTGTTTTATGCCAATTTTAAAATTCCGAACACAGCGCATTCTGTGCTATTATTATTATTTATATTACCCTTTTCACACAGCTGGCAAACGCAGCAACATATGAAACACTGTAAAGACACTTCAGTGCATTATCATTTTAATAAATGTGTCAAAGCACTTTGCATTGTGTTTCTAATGATGTTGCTTACACAAAGACCCTGAATAAAGATTGCAAAATGCATACGAAAAGCTTTTTTTTCTGCCTTAGGAAGAATACAGCTGGTTTGTGAACTATATTTAACACCTTCAAAAGACATATTGCTTGGGGGATGGATAGGGTTATGGTAGGGGTTAATTGACAATAATGCTCTCTGAGTAATCCTGCTAATAGAAAGTATGGTACGAAACCCTTTCACTTCCACTTAATAGAAATCTCAAAACTTACTTCATTTTTAAGGGCGGGGGGGGGGGGGGGGGGAAATAAGATTTTAAACCTACCTGTAAATCTTTTTCTCGTAGTCCGTAGAGGATGCTGGGGACTCCGTAAGGACCATGGGGAATAGACGGGCTCCACAGGAGACATGGGCACTAAAAAGAACTTTAGGTATGGGTGTGCACTGGCTCCTCCCTCTATGCCCCTCCTCCAGACCTCAGTTAGAGAAACTGTGCCCAGAGGAGACGGACAGTACGAGGAAAGGATTTTGTAAATCCAAGGGCAATATTCATACCAGCCACACCATTCACACCGTATAACATGGGAGATACGAACCAGTCAACTGTATGAAACAAAACCAGTATCAGTCCAAAACTGATCCAACTGAAAAATATAACCCTTATGTAAGCAACAACTATATACAAGTCTTGCAGGATGTTGTCAGCACTGGGACGGGCGCCCAGCATCCTCTACGGACTACGAGAAAAAGAATTACCGGTAGGTTTAAAATCTTATTTTCCCTTACGTCCTAGAGGATGCTGGGGACTCCGTAAGGACCATGGGGATTATACCAAAGCTACCAAACGGGCGGGAGAGTGCGGTTGACTCTGCAGCACCAAATGAGCAAACATTAGGTCCTCATCAGCCAGGGTATCAAACTTGTAGAATTTTGCAAAAGTGTTTGAACCCGACCAAGTTGCTGCTCGGCAAAGTTGTAATGCCGAGACGCCCCGGGCAGGCGCCCAAGAAGAGCCCACCTTCCTAGTGGAATGGGCCTTAACCGAATTCGGTAACGGCAATCCAGCCGTAGAATGAGCCTGCTCAATCGTGTCACAGATCCAGCGAGCAATAGTCTGCTTAGACACAGGAGCGCCAACCTTGTTGGCTGCATACAGGATAAACAGAGCCTCTGTTTTCCTAACCCGAGCCGTTCTGGCCACATACATTTTCAATGCCCTGACCACATCCAGGGACTCGGAATCCTCCACGTCCCTTGTAGCCACAGGTACCACAATAGGTTGGTTCATATGAAAAGAAGAAACCACCTTAGGCAAAAATTGAGGACGAGTCCGCAACTCAGCTCTATCCACATGGAAAATCAGATAAGGGCTTTTGTGAGACAAAGCCGCCAACTCAGACACTCGCCGCGCCGAAGCCAAGGCTAATAACATGACCACTTTCCAAGTGAGATACTTCAACTCAACTGTTTGAAGCAGTTCAAACCAGTGAGACTTAAGAAACCGTAACACCACGTTAAGGTCCCATGGTGCCACCGGAGGCACAAAAGGAGGCTGGATATGCAGCACCCCCTTCACGAAAGTCTGGACTTCCGGAAGAGAAGCCAATTCCTTTTGAAAGAAAATGGATAGGGCCGAAATCTGAACCTTAATGGAGCCCAACTTTAGGCCCAAATTTACTCCAGTTTGCAGGAAGTGGAGAAAACGGCCCAGATGGAATTCTTCCGGAGGAGCAGCCTTGGCTTCACACCAAAACACATACTTCCTCCAGATACAGTGATAATGTTTCGATGTCACCTCCTTCCTAGCCTTAATCAGAGTAGGAATGACCTCCTCCGGAATGTCCTTCTCTGCTAGGATCCTGCGTTCAACCGCCATGCCGTCAAACGCAGTCGCGGTAAGTCCTGGAACAGACAGGGCCCTTGTTGTAACAGGTCTTCCCTGAGAGGAAGAGGCCACGGATCTTCTGTGAGCATTTCCTGCAGATCCGGATACCAGGTCCTTTGAGGCCAATCTGGAACAATGAGAATTGCCTGAACCCCTCTTCGTCTTATGATTCTCAGTATTTTTGAGATGAGAGGAAGAGGAGGGAACGCATAGACCGACTGAAATACCCACGGTGTCACCAGTGCGTCCACTGCAACCGCATGAGGGTCCCTTGACCTGGCGCAATATCTCGGAAGTTTCTTGTTGAGACATGAAGCCATCATGTCTATTTGAGGCAGTCCCTACTGACTTGCAATCTCTGCGATGACTTCCTGATGAAGTCCCCACTCTCCTGGATGCAGATCGTGTCTGCTGAGGAAGTCTGCTTACCAGTTGTCCACTCCCGGAATGAAGACTGCTGTCAGAGCGCTTACATGACTCTCCGCCCATCGAAGAATCTTTGAGGCTTCTGCCATTGCCACTCTGCTCCTTGTGCCGCCTTGGCGGTTTACATGAGCCACTGCTGTGATGTTGTCTGACTGAAGCAGAACCGGTAGACCTTGAAGTAAGGTCTGCGCCTGACGAAGGCCGTTGTATATGGCCCTTAATTCCAGAATGTTGATGTGTAGACAAGCCTCCTGGCTTGACCACAGACCTTGGAAGTTTCTTCCCTGTGTGACTGCTCCCCATCCTCGGAGGCTCGGGTCCGTGGTCACCAGAACCCAGTACTGGATGCCAAACCTGCGACTCTCTAGAAAGTGAGTACTCTGCAGCCACCACAGGAGACACACCCCGGCCCTGGGGGACAGGCGGATCATCTGATGAATCTGTAGATGTGACCCGGACCACTTGTCCAGAAGGTCCCACTGAAAAGTCCTGGCATGGAACCTGCCGACTGGAATGGCCTCGTAAGACGCCACCATTTTTCCCAGCACTCGAGTGCAGTGATGTACCGACATCCTGTCTAGCTTCAACAGGTCCTTGACCAAGCTCTGAAGTTCCTGGGCCTTTTCTTTTGGAAGAAAAACCCTCTTTTGTTCCGTGTCCAGAATCATGCCTAAGAAAGGCAATTGGGTCATTGGAACTAACTGTGACTTTGGTAGGTTTAGGATCCAACCGTGTTGTTGCAACACCCTCAGGGAGAGTGATACGCTGTCCATTAATCGTTCTTTCGATCTCGCTTTTATCAGGAGGTCGTCCAAGTATGGGATAATTGTGACACCCTGCTTGCGCAGGAGCACCATCATCTCTGCCATTAATTTGGTAAAAATCCTCGGGCCATGGAAAGCCCAAACGGCAACGTCTGAAATTGGTAATGACAATCCTGCACCACAAATCTCAGGAACGCCTGATGAGGTTGATAAATGGGGACATGAAGGTATGCATCCTTTATGTTTAGGGACAGCATATAATCTCCCCCCTCCAGACTTGCGATGACCGCTCTGAGCGATTCCATCTTGAACTTGAACCTCTTCAAGTATAGGTTTAAGGATTTTAAAT
Organism: Pseudophryne corroboree; assembly: GCF_028390025.1. NCBI lineage: Eukaryota > Metazoa > Chordata > Amphibia > Anura > Myobatrachidae > Pseudophryne > Pseudophryne corroboree. The sequence continues at coordinate 666,450,124 of NC_086444.1, read as the reverse complement.
TCAGAATGGGTCTGACCGAACCGTCCGGTTTCGGGACCACAAACAGGGTTGAGTAATAGCCCATCCCCTGCTGTAGCGGGGGAACTTTGACCACCACTTGTTGAAGGCACAACTTTTGAATTGCTGCCAGAACTACCTCCCTCTCTGGGGAAGAAGTCGGCAGTTCCGATTTGAAAAACCGGCGAGGAAGCACCTCTACGAATTCCAGCTTGTACCCCTGGGAAACAATATCATTTGCCCAGGGATCCACCTGAGAGTGAACCCAGACCTGGCTGAACAGACGAAGACGTGCACCCACAGGAGCGGACTCCTCCTGCGGAGCCCCAGCGTCATGCAGTGGATTTAGTAGAAGCCGGGGAGGACCTTTGTTCCTGGGAACTGGCTGTAGTTGGCAGCTTTTTCCCCTTACCCTCACCTCTGGCAAGAAAGGAAGATCCCCGAGATCTCTTGGATTTATGCGAACTGCATCTGATAATGTGGCGCTTTCTTAGGCTGTGAGGAAACAGAAGGTAAAAAAAGTTGATTTATCTGCAGTAGCCGTGGAAACCAGGTCTGCGAGACCTTCCCCAAAAAATTCCTCACCCTTGTAAGGTAAAACCTCCATATGCCGTTTTGAATCGGCATCACCCGTCCACTGTCGGGTCCACAGTGCTCGCCTGGCAGAAATCGCCATAGCGTTCGCTCTGGACCCCAGTATGCCTACATCCCTCTGAGCCTCTCTCATATAAAGGACCGCATCCTTAATATGGCCCAGGGTCAATCAAATAGTTTCCTTATCCATTGTATCCATATCAGTAGATAAGGTATCGGTCCACGCTATAACAGCGCTACAAACCCAGGCCGACACTATTGCCGGTCTGAGTAAGGTACCGGTATGAGTGTAAATTGACTTCAAGGTAGTTTCCTGCTTGCGATCCGCAGGATCCCTGAGGGCAGCGGTATCCTGAGACGGCAGCGCCACCTTTTTGGAAAGGCGCCTCAACGCCTTGTCCACCCTTGGGGAGGATTCCCACCGTATCCTGTCCTTGATCGGGAAAGGATACGCCATAAGAATCCTTTTGGGAATCTGCAGTTTTTGTCTGGAGTTTCCCAAGCACTTTCAAATAACTAATTTAATTCAAAAGAAGGTGGAAAAATAACCTCAGGCTTCTTTTCTTTAAACATGTGGATTTTTGGATTAGGCACCGCGGGGTCATCTATAATATGCAGCACATCCTTTATAGCAATAATCATATAATGAATACTCTTTGCCAATTTTGGCTGCAACCTCATCATAATCGATACTGGATTCAGAATCTGTGTCGATATCAGTGTCAACTACCGGAGAAAGTGGGCGTTTTTGAGACCCCGAAGGCCCCTGTGACATAGGGAAAGGCAGGGTATGACCCTCTGTACTGTCCCTGGACTCTGCTTTGTCCAAACGTTTGTGCAATAAATTTACATTTGCATTTAAAATATTCCACATTTCCATCCAGTCATGTGTCGGCGTTGCAGACGGAGACACCACACTCATGCGCTCCACCTCATCCCTAGGAGAGCCTTCCGCTTCAGACATGCCGACACGCACGTACTGACACACCACACACTCAGGGAAGACTCTATCTGGAGACAGTTTTCCCACAAGGCCCTTTGGAGAGACAGAGAGAGAGAGAGTATGCCAGCACACACCCAGCGCCAATAACCCTGGAAAAGAAAATTACCCAGATACAGCGCTATTTGTATATTCACTGCGCCCAATTATGTGCCCCTCCCCCCTTCTTTAAAACCCTCTGTCACAGGTGATCAGCAGGGGAGAGTCCGGGGAGCCAGCTTCTCAGCGTGTACTTTTGGAGAAAATGGCGCTGGTGAGTGCTGAGGGAGAAGCCCCGCCCCTCAGTGGCGGGCTTCGGTCCCGCTCTTTGAACAAACTGGCGGGAATACCAAAACACACAAATAAGTGTATATTTACTTACAGCCAGTCCTAGAGGAATACATTGCTGCCCAGGGCGCCCCCCCGCGCCCTGCATCCAACAGTGTGCGCTGTGTGTGTTCTGTGGGAGCAATGGCGCGCAGCATCACCGCTGCGCGATACCTCAGTGAAGATCTGAAGTCTTCTGCCGCCTCTGAAGTCTTCTGCCTTCCTATACTCACCCGGCTTATATCTTCCGGCTCTGCGAGGAGGACGGCGGCGCGGCTCCGGGACGAACCGCTAGGGGAGACCTGCGTTCTGACTCCCTCTGGAGCTAATGGTGTCCAGTAGCCTAAGAAGCAGAGCCTAGCATTTAAGTAGGTCTGCTTCTCTCTCCTCAGTCCCACGATGCAGGGAGTCTGTTGCCAGCAGGTCTCCCTGAAAATAAAAAACTTAACAAAATACTTTCTTTTCAGGAAGCTCGGGAGAGCTCCCTGAAATGCACCCAGTCTCCTCTGGGCACAGTATTAAACTTAAACTGAGGTCTGGAGGAGGGGCATAGAGGGAGGAGCCAGTGCACACCCATATCTAAAGTTCTTTTTATTGCCCATGTCTCCTGTGGAGCCCGTCTATTCCCCATGGTCCTTACAGAGTCCCCAGCATCCTCTAGGACGTAAGAGAAACAACTAGTTGAAACAACATGGCACCTTCTATGTCAGCTGGATCATAATAGTGGGTGTACACAACCCTGCTGCAGCCACCGAAAATAGGATAGCAGTGACAAATGAAAATGGGGCTGTTTCCGAGAATTGGTTATAGCCTGCCTGATGCAGCTGAAACAAAAAATTCCTGATAAGACGTGCCTCACGCTGGCTTAATAGGGTTATTAGGATATTGCCCAGTGAGAACTTTAGCCGCAGTAGTTTACCGTGGCTAAAAGGATACCGCTCTATATACGATACACAATTAGTCCCTGTGCAATAAAACCCTACTTCTATACTAGTCTGACTCTAAACACTTAATTAGAACGCAAAACAATGCATTTCCAGAGGTGTATACAACTCAAGAGGTGTCTGACTTAATTTCACTAATTAAGCACTTGGTTTACTCCAACTCACCATTGGCATGTCTTTTCATAGACCCTGTAGCAGGTATAAAAAGATACACCTTCTAAGAGGAGTGCACGCGTATTTCTGCAGGTTTGCATGAACTCAATCTTACTGTACTTGGCTTCAGGGCCATCTTAACTTATAGGCACACTGGGCAGATGTCCAATACCCCAAGATTATAGGGTCTTTCAGCAGGGACAGGGGTCATGTGCCCCTTGGGCTGGTGAATAGGGAGGTAGTTAGGGAATGCTGCCCAGCTGCTCTGATTGTGAATTACACACAATCAGAGTGACCAGGCAGGATTCTCTACCTGCCTCCCAGCCTGCAGCCATACAGTGAGCCATCAAAGTGCCGATAGCCATTTACTGTATGGAAGCTATGGAGAAGCTATGCGGGACAAAGGAGGAGTAAGTAAGTTACTATTTTTATTTTTTCATTTATTCCCATGAATGGGTGGAGAGGGGCCCCAGCACATTGCTTTCCCAGGGCCTGCTTGGCTGCACCAATCCTCCAGTATGGGCGAATATGAACACATATGTCATTTCCACAAATATTTGGGAGACTAATAATTACGGAATGTTACTCATGTTGCCTGTCCTGCCTAATATCCACAAATATATGTATTTTATTGTACACTGTGAAATGCAGACAAATTCACTTAAAACATTCATTAATTTAATTAATGTTTCAGCTCATGGTTTAAACGTTTTGTTTTAACCAATAAAGCAGTTTTAAATGTATGCTTTTTTGATTGTCACTCACTTACTCAACTTGTGTCCCAATGTTGTCAAAAAAGAAAAGAACTCTAGAAATCTGCAGGTCTGAAGTATCTGGTACCAAGAGAGTTTCATGTTGCATTTGTAATAAAACACTGTGCAGGATGGCTGGCAATAAATATTCATTTTATACATACAGTATATATATCTACAGAAAAGGCTTCCAAAAAAAAAAAAAAACACTTACTAAAAATGAAAGGGGGAGTGGCAGACTGCCTCATTACTGCAATGAATAGGATTCTGGTAAAAAATCTGAATTAGTGTATGTTCTAGCAGATTTAAGCTACAGCAAACAGGGACTTGCACTATTATGACACATGGTGGGTTGTTCAGGCCTCAATGAAATATCAATGACATCTGCAGAGAACTCGCCAACTACGCAGTAAAACAACCTTTGCTGAACTCCGGGCAGGATTTCTGGAAAGCATCAGAAATGAAGGGAAACCAGTATGCCTCACACTTCAGTAATTAGCAGCATTTACACATCAATTTTACATAGCGATATAGGAGCGTGAACCTCTCCAGGGAAAGCAGTCAGAATACCGTCGCCAGCAGCCTGACACTAGTCTGAATGCAGACACCGGCATTCAGAAAGTAAGCAACATCCCAGCGGGAACTGGGATCCTCATAGAGGGTTAGGCACAAAGGGGGGAGGTTAGGGTTAGGCTGTGGGAAGGGAGGGATAGGGTTAGGGGGGAGGGGAGAGGGTAGAACACCCTTTACTCACCCATGACGGTACAGGTTGAGTATCCCTTATCCAAAATGCTTGGGACCAGAGGTATTTTGGATATCGGATTTTTCCGTATTTTGGAATAATTGCATACCATAATGAGATATCATGGTGATGGGACCTAAATCTAAGCACAGAATGCATTTATGTTTCGTATACACCTTATACACACAGCCTGAAGGTCATTTTAGACAATATTTTTTATAACTTTGTGCATTAAACAAAGTGTGTCTACATTCACACAATTCATTTATGTTTCATATACACCTTATATACACTGCCTGAAGGTCATTTAATACAGTATTATTAATAACTTTGTGTATTAAACAAAGTTTGTGTACATTGAGCCATCAAAAAACAAAGGTTTCACTTTCTCACTCTCACTCAAAAAAGTCCGTATTTCGGAATATTCCGTATTTCGGAATATTTGGATATGGGATACTCAACCTGTATTTTCAACTGCGATATCCCAGTGTCCGTATTTTGATAGCCGGGATACCATACGCCGGGATCTCATATTGATCCCCTCTCCGGCAATGGAAAGCAAGGGGGACAACAAAACATGCAAAGGCACCACACATTCCAACACAATTATGTATACAGATTTAAATGCTCAATCATATAAGCAATTTCCAGCAATTCTCAAGGAGGACCAATGATATGGCATGGAATAAAGGTTGTGCTGCACACATAGAGATCATAATTTTACATCATACAACTGTTGTGTTGATAACTGCAGGTGCAATTAGGAGCTAAACTGCTGGTACTTTATCCTCATTCACTTTCTCTCTCTCCAAGGCTTAGTAATAAACCCCACAGCAATGAAAGGATGCTCTCAAAACTTGAACCTGCATTGCTGCTATTTATTAACTACAATTACATATACTGGTTTATTGAAATTACTTGTCTATATCAGATTGATCAGAACCTAATTACAAAACGATGACATTTAATACAAGACAGTTTTTAAAAGTTCTACATACGTGAGGTATGTTCCTCTAGTATTGATGCCCATCATAAGATCAACTTTCTTCATCGGTGTGTCCAGGGTGTTGGTCAAATTAATGGCACTAGCATTGTTCACCAAGATGTCTATACCTATTTAAATGACAAAGTATTAGCATTAGCTCATATTTTCCCACTCAGCAGAAAAGATGTCCTGGCAGAGGCAGTTAGTGCACCAGGTCAAGATAGACTGCCTATCACCAATTCCACACTGTACCCCAGGACGCTGCTGAAAAGGGGTTGGGTGCAATAAAATTAAAAAATTCAAAATAAGCAAACATTTATCATACAAACTATTATATCTGTATTTATTTTGAATTAATGAACATTTAAAAACTAAAGTTAATATAAAGTGAATACACAAATATGCCATTACACACAAGATGACAAGGCAAAGGCTAACTTGACAAGCAAATAGGTTCCGGACCTGTCATGACTATCTATGCATCAGTTATGCACTGTATAATGCTTGAAAAAGGTGGTTATGTTCAACCACAGAATAAAATAAAAATGCAAGAAATAAGAAAAACACACTCTGCAGAGGTGGTAGGGGAGCTGCAGCCTTTCATGTGGACACCTTGGAGAACAAACAAAGTCCATGAGTCACATTTGCACTTTACTTTCTTAATCCTCATTTAGAAAGTGAAGAGCTGCCTCCTTAGCTAAGGTGAGCCTAAAGCAAGAAACCATCGGAAGAACTGCCTTGTCCTCATGATACTCAGGTGTGTTCGAGCTGGTCACTTCTTTTCATCTAACTAACGATAGCTGGAAGAAAAGTTAGCTCACAAAGTTGCTGAACAGCACTCTTTGGGTTCTTCAGAAAGATAGTCTTCAGGTTGCCGACTGTCGGGATCCCGGCGCATAGTATACCGGCGACGGAATCCCGACAGCCGGCATACCGAAAGGTATTCTCCCTCGTGGGGGTCCACGACCCCCCTGGAGGGAGAATAAATAGCGCGCCACCGTGCCCGCAGCGTGGCGAGCGCAGCGTGGCGAGCCCGCAAGGGGCTCATTTGCACTCGCCACGCTGTCTGTATGCCAGCGGTCGGGCTCCCAGCGCCGGTATGCTGGGAGCCCGGCCGCCGGCATACCATACTACACCCCTTCAGAATAAGTCAAGGCCCCACTGAGTAACTGGACAGAGAAAAAGTGTAGCTCACCACATGCAAAAGTATCTTTACTTGTGGTTTGAAAAAGAATAATAGAAGGCAGAAATCTGCACCTTGAGAAAGTTCAAGGCCTGTCCTGACCTCCAGTGGTCAGAAGGGAATCTCGCACCAGAACCAAAACAGGTCTTCAAAATCCTGTATTAGAAGTGAAATCAACAAGGTTGCCTTGCAAAGAGCATTACAAGTATGAATCATAAAATGCTATTGCCTGGGCTAATTTTGGGAGCTGACCAGCACACTATGGGGGTATTCAGTTGAAGTCGGAAACTGCAGTCTTGTCGGAAAGACAGCAGTTTCCGAGTTTTTTAGGTCGGAAGGGGTTCCAACCTATTCAATCGGGCAGCTTTTTTTTCCGACAAGTTGGCAAATCCACCTTGTCGGAAAACACGTGGATCGGGGGGGATTAGCCACGAATCCACGTGTTTTTCGGATCCCGCGGTGGCCACGGTTAAAAAACGTCGGGTTGGCATTGTCGTGAAAGGCCAAATCCTGTCGCTCATTGAATACTGAGAGGTCAGATCCTTTCCCTCGGACAGGATCACACATCTATTGAATATACCCCTGTGACTTTAAAAATAGAAACACAAAATTTGATGGCAAATAAGAACCACTTGGCCCATCTAGTTAACCCTTAGATAAATATGAGATACATATCCGATAGATATGAGATAGAGCTAGCTATATATACACAGATGCGTCCTCATACATCTAGTCTCAATAAGCCATGCAGCGCAAGATGCAACTGTGCTAATGTAGGGCATCTTTTTTTTGCAGAAAATGAGTCTTAGTCGCAATGCAACTAGGACACACAAGGAGACTGCGTCAAGAGGGGCTTGTTTAACATGACTGCAGCAAAGATGTGTGAGGACAGATCAGTGTGAGATGGCTAGATATGAAGTAGGCAGATAAATTTAAAGGTAACCTACTCATAACTACTGTATATGGTCGTGAAGGCTGGCCTCCAAATTACAAAACCCCAAAAGCTCCATCCCCACACACAGAAAATACTCACAAGCTCCCAAAAAAAATAAGAATTTACTTACCGATAATTCTATTTCTCGGAGTCCGTAGTGGATGCTGGGGTTCCTGAAAGGACCATGGGGAATAGCGGCTCCGCAGGAGACAGGGCACAAAAAAGTAAAGCTTTACTAGGTCAGGTGGTGTGCACTGGCTCCTCCCCCTATGACCCTCCTCCAGACTCCAGTTAGGTACTGTGCCCGGACGAGCATACACAATAAGGGAGGCATTTTGAATCCCGGGTAAGACTCATACCAGCCACACCAATCACACCGTACAACTTGTGATCTAAACCCAGTTAACAGTATGACAACAGAAAGGGCCTCTTAAAGATGGCTCCTTAACAATAACCCGAATTAGTTAACAATAACTATGTACAAGTATTGCAGATAATCCGCACTTGGGATGGGCGCCCAGCATCCACTACGGACTCCGAGAAATAGAATTATCGGTAAGTAAATTCTTATTTTCTCTATCGTCCTAAGTGGATGCTGGGGTTCCTGAAAGGACCATGGGGATTATACCAAAGCTCCCAAACGGGCGGGAGAGTGCGGATGACTCTGCAGCACCGAATGAGAGAACTCCAGGTCCTCCTTTGCCAGGGTATCAAATTTGTAAAATTTTACAAACGTGTTCTCCCCCGACCACGTAGCTGCTCGGCAGAGTTGTAATGCCGAGACCCCTCGGGCAGCCGCCCAAGATGAGCCCACCTTCCTTGTGGAGTGGGCTTTTACAGTTTTAGGCTGTGGCAGGCCTGCCACAGAATGTGCAAGTTGAATTGTGTTACAAATCCAACGAGCAATCGACTGCTTAGAAGCAGGTGCGCCCAACTTGTTGGGTGCATACAATATAAACAGCGAGTCAGATTTTCTGACTCCAGCCGTCCTTGCAATGTATATTTTTAAGGCTCTGACAACGTCCAACAACTTGGAGTCCTCCAAGTCGCTAGTGGCCGCAGGCACCACAATAGGTTGGTTCAGATGAAATGCTGATACCACTTTAGGGAGAAAATGCGGACGAGTCCGCAGTTCTGCCCTATCCGAATGGAAGATTAGATAAGGACTTTTATAAGATAAAGCCGCCAATTCAGATACTCTCCTGGCAGAGGCCAGGGCTAGTAACATAGTCACTTTCAATGTGAGATATTTCAAATCCACCTTTTTCAATGGTTCAAACCAATGGGATTTGAGGAAATCTAAAACTACATTTAGATCCCACGGTGCCACCGGAGGCACCACAGGAGGCTGTATATGCAGTACTCCCTTGACAAAAGTCTGGACCTCAGGGACAGAGGCCAATTCTTTTTGGAAGAATATTGACAGGGCCGAAATTTGAACCTTAATGGATCCCAATTTGAGACCCATAGATAATCCTGATTGCAGGAAATGTAGGAAACGACCCAGTTGGAATTCCTCCGTCGGAACCTTCCGATCCTCGCACCACGCTACATATTTTCGCCAAATGCGGTGATAATGTTTCACGGTGACTTCCTTCCGTGCCTTAATCAAGGTAGGAATGACTTCTTCTGGAATGCCTTTCCCTTTTAGGATCTGGCGTTCAACCGCCATGCCGTCAAACGCAGCCGCGGTAAGTCTTGAAAAAGACAGGGACCCTGCTGTAGCAGGTCCCTTCTCAGAGGTAGAGGCCACGGTTCGTCCGTGAGCATCTCTTGAAGTTCCGGATACCAAGTCCTTCTCGGCCAATCCGGAACCACTAGTATTGTTCTTACTCTTCTTTGCCGTATGATCTTCAATACCTTTGGTATGAGCGGCAGAGGAGGAAACACATACACTGACTGGTACACCCAAGGAGTTACCAGTGCGTCCACAGCTATTGCCTGTGGATCTCTTGACCTGGCGCAATATTTGTCCAGTTTCTTGTTGAGGCGAGACGCCATCATGTCTACAATTGGTCTTTCCCAACGGTCTATTAACATGTTGAAGACTTCTGGATGTAGACCCCACTCTCCCGGATGAAGATCGTGTCTGCTGAGGAAGTCTGCTTCCCAGTTGTCCACGCCCGGGATGAACACTGCTGACAGTGCTATCACGTGATTCTCCGCCCAGCGAAGAATCTTGGCAGCTTCTGCCATTGCACTCCTGCTTCTTGTGCCGCCCTGCCTGTTTACATGGGCGACCGCCGTGATGTTGTCCGACTGAATCAACACCGGCTTTCCTTGCAGGAGAAGTTCCGCCTGGCTTAGAGCATTGTAGATTGCTCTTAGTTCCAGAATGTTTATGTGAAGAGACTTTTCCAGACTCGTCCATACTCCCTGGAAGTTTCTTCCTTGTGTGACTGCTCCCCAGCCTCTCAGGCTGGCGTCCGTGGTCACCAGGATCCAATCCTGAATGCCGAATCTGCGGCCTTCTAATAGGTGAGCCTTCTGCAACCACCACAGAAGTGACACCCTTGTCTTTGGTGACAGGGTTATTCGCAGGTGCATCTGCAGATGCGACCCTGACCATTTGTCCAACAGATCCCTTTGGAATATTCTTGCATGGAATCTGCCGAATGGAATTGCTTCGTAAGAAGCCACCATTTTTCCCAGGACTCTTGTGCATTGATGTACTGACACTTTTCCTGGTTTTAGGAGGTTCCTGACCAGATCGGATAACTCCTTGGCTTTTTCCTCTGGAAGGAAAACCTTTTTCTGAACCGTGTCCAGAATCATTCCTAGGAACAGCAGACGAGTTGTCGGGATTAAATGGGATTTTGGAATATTCAGAATCCACCCGTGTTGTCTTAGCACCTCTTGAGATAGTGCTAAAGCTGTCTCCAGCTGTTCTCTGGACCTTGCCCTTATTAGGAGATCGTCCAAGTATGGGATAACTAATACGCCTTTTCTTCGAAGAAGAATCATCATCTCGGCCATTACCTTGGTAAAGACCCGAGGCGCCGTGGACAATCCGAACGGCAGCGTCTGAAACTGATAGTGACAGTTTTGAACAATGAACCTGAGGTACCCCTGGTGTGCGGGGTAAATCGGAACGTGTAGATACGCATCCTTGATGTCCAAGGATACCATAAAGTCCCCTTCTTCCAGGTTCGCTATCACTGCTCTGAGTGACTCCATCTTGAACTTGAACTTTTTTATGTAGAGGTTCAAGGACTTCAGATTTAGAATAGGCCTTACCGAGCCATCCGGCTTCGGTACCACAAATAGAGTGGAATAATACCCCTTTCCTTGTTGTAATAGGGGTACTTTGACTATCACCTGCTGAGCGTACAGCTTGTGAATGGCTTCCAACACCCTCTCCCTTTCGGAAGAGACGGTTGGTAAGGCAGACTTCAGGAAACGATGAGGAGGATCCGTCTCTAATTCCAACCTGTACCCCTGAGATATTATCTGCAGGATCCAGGGGTCTACCTGCGAGTGAGCCCACTGCGCGCTGTAATTTTTGAGACGGCCCCCCACTGTCCCCGAGTCCGCTTGAGAGGCCCCAGCGTCATGCTGAGGTTTTTGCAGGAGCCGGGGAGGGCTTCTGTTCCTGGGAAGGAGCTGCCTGTTGGTGTCTCTTCCCTCTTCCTCTGCCTCGTGGCAGGTACGACAAGCCCTTTGCTCTCTTATTTTTGTAGGAGCGAAAAGGCTGCGGTTGAAAAGTCGGTGCCTTTCTCTGTTGGGGAGTGACTTGAGGTAAAAAAGTGGATTTCCCGGCAGTAGCCGTGGCCACCAAGTCTGATAGACCAACTCCAAATAACTCCTCCCCTTTATACGGCAAAACCTCCATGTGACGTTTTGAATCCGCATCGCCTGTCCACTGTCGTGTCCATAAGGCTCTTCTGGCTGAAATGGACATAGCACTCACCCGAGATGCCAGTGTGCAAATATCCCTCTGTGCATCACGCATATAGATAAATGCATCCTTTATTTGTTCTAACGACAGTAAAACATTGTCCCTATCTAGGGTATCAATATTTTCAATCAGGGATTCTGACCAAACTACTCCAGCACTGCACATCCAGGCAGTTGCTATAGCTGGTCGTAGTATAACACCTGCATGTGTGTATATATTCTTTTGAATAACTTCCATCTTTCTATCTGATGGATCCTTAAGTGCGGCCGTCTCAGGAGAGGGTAACGCCACTTGTTTGGATAAGCGTGTGAGCGCCTTGTCCACCTTAGGGGGTGTTTCCCAGCGCGCCCTAACCTCTGGCGGGAAAGGGTATAATGCCAATAACTTTTTTGAAATTATCAACTTTTTATCAGGAGCAACCCACGCTTCATCACACACGTCATTTAATTCTTCTGATTCAGGAAAAACTGTTTGTAGTTTTTTCACACCATACATAATACCCTGTTTTACGGTATCTGTAGTATCAGTTAAATGTAACGTCTCCTTCATTGCCAAAATCATATAACGTGTGGCCCTACTGGAAAATACGTTTGAATTTCTACCGTCGTCACTGGAATCAGTGCCCGTGTCTGGGTCTGTGTCGACCGACTGAGGCAAAGGGCGTTTTACAGCCCCTGACGGTGTTTGAGGCGCCTGGACAGGCATTAATTGATTGTCCGGCCGCCTCATGTCCTCCACTGACTGTTTAAGGGAAGATAAACCATCACGTAATTCCACAAATAAAGGCATCCATTCTGGTGTCGACCCCCTGGGGGGTGACATCTGCATATTTGGCAATTGCTCCGCCTCCACACCAATATCGTCCTCATACATGTCGACACCACGTACCGACACACACCGCAAACTCACAGGGAATGCTCTAATGAAGACAGGACCCACTAGCCCTTTTGGGGAGACAGAGGGAGAGTCTGCCAGCACACACCACAAAGCGCTATATATACAAGGGATATCCTTATATTAAGTGCTCCCTTATAGCTGCTTTAATATATATATATATAGCCATTAATGTGCCCCCCCTCTCTGTTTTACCCTGTTTCTGTAGTGCAGTGCAGGGGAGAGACCTGGGAGCCGTTCTGACCAGCGGAGCTGTGACAGAAAATGGCGCCGTGTGCTGAGGAGATAGGCCCCGCCCCTTTTTCGGCGGGTTCTTCTCCCGCTATTTTTCCAGTCAGGCAGGGGTTAAATATCTCCATATAGCCCCTATGGGCTATATGTGAGGTATTTTTAGCCTTGTATAAGGTTTATATTTGCCTCTCAGAGCGCCCCCCCCCAGCGCTCTGCACCCTCAGTGACTGCCCAGTGAAGTGTGCTGAGAGGAAAATGGCGCACAGCTGCAGTGCTGTGCGCTACCTTATGAAGACTGAGGAGTCTTCAGCCGCCGGTTTCCGGACCTCTTCACGCTTCAGCATCTGCAAGGGGGTCGGCGGCGCGGCTCCGGGACCGGACTCCACGGCTGGGCCTGTGTTCGATCCCTCTGGAGCTAATGGTGTCCAGTAGCCAAGCAGCAAATCCACTCTGCATGCAGGTGAGTTTACTACTTTCCCCCTAAGTCCCACGTTGCAGTGATCCTGTTGCCAGCAGGACTCACTGTAAAGAAAAAAACCTAAACTAAACTTTCTCTAAGCAGCTCTTTAGGAGAGCCACCTAGATTGCACCCTTCTCGTTCGGGCACAAAATCTAACTGGAGTCTGGAGGAGGGTCATAGGGGGAGGAGCCAGTGCACACCACCTGACCTAGTAAAGCTTTACTTTTTTGTGCCCTGTCTCCTGCGGAGCCGCTATTCCCCATGGTCCTTTCAGGAACCCCAGCATCCACTTAGGACGATAGAGAAATAGGATTTTAATTACCTACTGGTAAATCCTTTTCTCGTAGTCCGTAGAGAATGCTGGGGACCACATTAGTACCACGGGGTATAGATGGGTCCACTAGGAGCCATTGGCACTTTAAGAGTTTGAGAGTGTGGGCTCCCTCTATGCCCCTCCTACCAGACTCAGTTTAGAAACTGTGCCAAAGTCGTACTGAACCAGATAACTGTTGCAGGACAACGAAGCGCTGGGTGGGCCCCCAGCATCCTCTACGGACTACGAGAAAAGGATTTACCAGTAGGTAATTAAAATCCTATTTTCTCTAACGTCCTAGATGATGCTGGGGTCCACTTTAGTACCATGGGTATGTACCAAAGCTCCCAGAACGGGAGGGAGAGCGCGGAGGCTCCTGCAGAACTGATTGACCAAACTTTAGGTCCTCAGAGGCCAAAGTATCAAACTTGTAGAACTTAGCAAACGTGTTCGACCCTGACCAAGTAGCCGCTCGGCAAAGTTGTAAAGCCGAGACACTCCAGGCAGCCGCCCAGGAAGACCCCACCTTACGAGTAGAGTGGGCCTTAACCGATTTCGGACACGGCAATCCTGCCATAGAATACGCATGCTGGATAGTGAACCTTATCCAGCGAAAAATAGTCTGCTTCGAAGCAGGACACCCAATTTTCTTGGGATCATACAGGACAAACAGAGTCCGATTTTCTGTGACGAGCAGTCTTCTTCACATAGATCCTCAAAGCCCTCACAACATCCAATGACTTTGATGTAATTGAGGAGTCAGTAGCCACTGGCACCACAATAGGTTGGTTGATATGAAAAGCCGACACAACCTTTGGAAGGAACTGCTGACGCGTCCTGAGCTCAGCTCTATCTTCATGGAAGATTAAACAGGGGCTTTTACAGGACAAAGCCACCAATTTCGACACACGTCGAGCAAAAGCTAAGGCCAACAAAGTGACAGCTTTCCACGTGAGAAACTTGACCTCAGCCTCCTATAAAGGCTCAAACCAATCCGATTGCAGGAACTGCAACACCACGTTAAGATCCCAGGGTGCCGTTGGCGCAACAAAGGGAGGCTGGATGTGCAGAACCCCTTTCAAAAAGGTCTGAACCTCAGGGAGAGCAGCCAATTGTTTCTGGAAGAAAATGGATAAGGCCGAAATCTGGACCTTTAAAGGATCCCAAACGCAGACCCACATCCACACTTGCAGGAAGAGGAGAATTTTTCCAAATGCAATGGTAATGTTTTGACGTTACAGATTTCCTAGCCTGTATCAGGGTAGGAATAACCTTGTTTGGAATACCTTTTCGGGCTAAGATCTGGCGTTCAACCTCCATGCCGTCAAACTTAGCCGTGGTAAGTCCTGATAAGCGAACGGCCCCTGTTGCAGAAGATCTTCGCGAAGAGGAAGAGGCCATGGTTCTTCCAGCAGTAGGTTCAGAAGATCCGCGTACTAAGCTCGCCTTGGCCAGTCCGGAGCAATGAGAATTGCCTGAACACTTGTTCTCTTTATGAGCTTTACAATTCTTGAAATGAGTGGAAGTGGAGGGAACACATACACTGACTTGAACACCCACGGAGTTACCAGGGCATCCACCGCCACTGCTTGTGGGTCTCTCGACCTGGAACAGTACCTCCGAAGTTTCTTGTTGAGACGTGAGGCCATCATGTCTATTTGAGACACGCCCCAATGACTGGTCACGTCTGTGAACACCTCCTGATGGAGGCCCCATTCTCCTGGATGGAGATCGTGTCTGCTGAGGAAGTCTGCTTCCCAGTTGTCCACTCCTGAAAGGAAGATCGCTGACAGCGCCAACGCGTGCCTTTCTGCCCAGAGGAGGATTCTTGTCATCTCTGACATTGCAGCTCTGCTCTTTGTTCCTCCCAATCGGTTTATGTAAGCTACCGTCGTTACATTGTCCGAATGTACTTGAATGGCCCAATCTTGTAGAAGATGAGCCGCTTGGAGAAAACCGTTGTACACGGCTCTTAATTCCAGAATGTTTATTGGAAGAATGGCTTCCTGATATGACCATCTTTCCTGGAAGGTTTCCCCCTGGGTGGCCACTCCCCAACCTCTGAGACTTGCATCTGTGGTCAGAAGGATCCAGTTCTGAATTCTGAACCTGCGGCCCTCCAGAAGGTGAGGCATTTGCAGCCACCAGAGGAGCGAAAACCTTGCCTTCGGTGAGAGACGTATCCTCTGGTGCATGTGCAGATGAGATCCCGACCATTTGTCTAGGAGATCCAGCTGGAAGGGTCAAGCATGGAATCTTCCATACTGTAGAGCCTCGTAGGAGGCAACCATCTTCCCCAGAAGGCAGATGCACTGATGAACAGATACCCGGGCAGGCTTCAAGACATCCCGGACCCTAGATTGTCTCACCAACGCTTTCTCCATTGGAAGAAACACCCTCTGCACTTCCGTGTCGAGGACCATCCCCAGGAAAGACAGACAATCTCCATGTCGGCTCCAAATGTGATTTCGGAAGGTTCAGGATCCAACCGTGATTCCTGAGCAGTTGAGTCGTAAGAACAATGGACTGCAACAACCTCTCCCTGGACACTGCCTTTATCAGCAGATCGTCCAGGTATGGAATTATGTTCACTCCTTGCCTGCGGAGGAGAACCATCATCTCTGCCATCACCTTGGTGAACACCCTCGGTGCCGTGGAGAGACCGAATGGCAGTGCCTGGAACTGAAAGTGACTGTCTAACAGTGCGAATCGGAGATAAGCCTGATGCGGCTGCCAAATTGGAATGTGGAGGTACGCATCCTTGATATCCAGGGATACCAGAAACTCCCCCTCACCCAGACCCGAGATCACCGCTCTCAGAGATTCCAATTTGAATTTGAACTCAGATAGGGGTTTAACGATTTCAAATTCAAAATTGACCTGACCAAACCATCCGGTTTCGGTACCACGAAAAGGTTCAAATAGTAACCCCTGTCTTGCATATATGAGGTGGAACTGGGACAATGACCTGTGACCCTTCCAATTTTTGGACGGCTTCCTGTAGGATAGCCCCGTCTGTCAGCAAAGCAGGTAAGCCTGATTTGAAGAATCGGTGAGGTGGGAGTTCTTGAAATTCCAGCCTGTACCCTTGGAATACAATATCCTGCACCCAGGGGTCCAGACGTGACACCACCCAGACGTGGCTGAACCTTCTGAGCCTCGCCCCAACCGGTCCTTCCTTCAGGCCGTGTGGTCCACTGTCAGGCTGAGGATTTTGATTTCCCAGAAACAGGCTTCTGGTCCTGGGAGCCTGCAGTAGCTGGTCTTTTGGATTTTGCCCGACCTCCTCTAAAGAAGGTGTTAGGCGACTTGTTCTTTCTTGTTTTAGGTGTCCAAAGGACTGTGACGCAGCTGAAGAAAAAAGTTTCTTCATAGCAGGCGCAGCTGAAGGAAGAAAAGGTGACTTACCCGCAGTTGCAGTGGAAATCCATGCATTTAGCACTTCCTCAAAAAGAGCCTGACCTGTGTAGGGTAGGTTCTCCACGACTCTCCTGGATTCTGTGTCGGCAGACCATTGGCGCAGCCAGAGTCCTCTACGAGCCGAGACAGACATGGAAGATATTCCTGCAGCCATCGAACCCAGGTCTTTCATGGATTCCACCATAAATCCCGCAGAATCCTTTATGCTACGTAAGAACAATTCAAAGTCACTTTTATCCATTGTATCCAATTCTTCAAGTAACGTGCCAGACCACTTTACTATAGCTTTAGAGATCCATGCACAGGCAATAGTAGGCCGTAGTATCCCCCCTGAAGCCGTGTATATGGATTTGAGGGTAGTGTCAATTTTGCGATCAGCAGGTTCTTTCAACGCGGCAGATCCCGGGACAGGTGAAACCACCTTCTTTGACAGTCTGGACACAGATGCGTCAACTATGGGTGGGTTTTCCCATTTCTATCTTCCTCGGGGAAGGGGAACGCAACCAGAACCTTTCTGGGAATCTGGAATTTTTTCTCTGGGTTTTTCCAGGATTTTTCAAATATAGCAATATACTCCTTAGACGCAGGGAAGGTTAGCAAGGCTTTCTTATTATCCGTGAAGTAAGCCTCCTCAACCTGCTCAGGTAATGCGTCAGCAATATTCAACACATCTCTAATGGCTTCAATCATCAACTGCACCCCTTTTGCAAGAGATGCCGCCCCCGCAGCACATCCCCATCACTGTCTACCGTGTCAGAGTTGGTATCCATGTCATCCTGCATAATCTGGGCAAGAGCACGCTTTTGAGAGTGAATGCCAGGGCGCCCTAAAGGTACCGAACCAGACCAAACTGCCATAGAGTTCTGTAAAACCTGAGTTGCAGTCTCATTCTGTGCTACCCTAGTAGAAATCTGAAAGATCATACCCTTAATAGAGGTTAACCACTCAGGCTCTTTTACCGGAATCAGTGCTAAAACAGTGCAATCCTGATTACATGGAATGGGATCATCCTGAGAGGACATATCTTCTGCAGCATATGACACAGAGTCCCTAGACATGGCTTTTAGGAGACAACACACACACACACACACACACACACACACACAGGGAGATGGCAGACAGAGTTCCCCCCAAAGAATGCCAAGAGAGACACAGATATTGGAGCCAACCCACACACAGCACTTTTTGGACAGAGAACAGCCACTACCCAGCGCTGACTGTGCACCTTAATAGGTTACACAGTATGTACACAGCCCCCCCCCCCCCCTCCATCTACAACCCCCTGGTACCGTACAAGATAGCTGGAGTTGATGAGGAAGGACAGCTCTCCCTTTCAGCATCTCTGCAGGCAGGGAAAATGTTGAACGCTGCTGGGTCCGCTCTGAGAAGCTCCACCCCTTTCATGGCACTGCTTCCCGCTCTCTGTTTGAATTATACTGGCCTGAGGTATGTGCTGGCAGTGATCTGGGGTCCCTGACAGGCTTGCCGACCAGTGTAGGCGCTGGCTCAGGGCACCCCTCACAGCGCTGCACCATGTACCGCGCTCCCTACTCTGTTGCCGCCATCTTCACACCAGCTCCCCACTTGCTAGGGGGGTCGGTGACCAACTCGCCACAAGTCTTCTGGCTCTGTAAGGGGGCGGCGGCCTGCTGCCGGGGTGAGCGATCCCCTGTGGTTGCGATTGATCAATCCTCTCAGTAGCTCAGTGTCCTGTCAGCGGCGACAGTGGCTCAGACCCCTTAGGGCGGACATTACTCCCCCACCCCCTTCCTTAGTCCCACGAAGCAGGGAGGCTGTTGCCAGCAGCCTCCCTGTGCCTAAACTCTATTTAAAATAATAAAACTAGAGAAACTCCTATGGAGCTCCCCTAGCTGTGACTGGCTCCTCCAAGCACATTTTCTAAACTGAGTCTGGTAGGATGGGCATAGAGGGAGGAGCTAGCCCACACTCTCAAACTCTTAAAGTGCCAATGGCTCCTGGTGGACCCGTCTATACCCCATGGTACTAATGTGGACCTTAGCATCCTCTAGGACGTAAGAGAAATAAAAAGTTTTGTTGTTTGTTTATATTTTTAAATAGAAAAACATAAAAGGTTAGGCTCAAAAATAAGGGCTAATTCTAAGCATACAATGCATGTTTCCACCAAACGTCCAATACTCAGTCAGAACACCGTCATTTTCTATTACATTACCTTAATGCCAGCTGAAACAGCTAGAGACCCGCTTTCTCAGAGTTACATCCAGCATCTGCCGTTATCTCATTTTAAAAAAAATTTTTTTTTTCTTTTTTCTTGAAACATAGAAAGAGTTGGAGGAGCAGTATGCCTCCATTGCTGAAGGAAACTTCAACCAATTTGCTCTCAGGTTATTCAAATATCCTATCTACTTCGCTATTATTTATTTCAAACTTATTTCCTCCCCTACAGGGCTTTAAGTGACAATACCTAGATTTTCACCAATTTATCATTTCTCTAACGTCCTAGTGGATGCTGGGGACTCCGTCAGGACCATGGGGATTAGCGGCTCCGCAGGAGACAGGGCACAAAAAGTAAGCTTTTAGGATCACATGGTGTGTACTGGCTCCTCCCCCTATGACCCTCCTCCAAGCCTCAGTTAGGTTTTTGTGCCCGTCCGAGCAGGGTGCAATCTAGGTGGCTCTCTTAAAGAGTTGCTTAGAAAAAGTTTTTAGGTTCTTTATTTTCAGTGAGTCCTGCTGGCAACAGGCTCACTGCTACGAGGGACTTAGGGGAGAGAAGTGAACTCACCTGCGTGCAGGATGGATTGGCTTCTTAGGCTACTGGACACCATTAGCTCCAGAGGGAGTCGGAACACAGATCTCGCCCTGGGGTTCGTCCCGGAGCCGCGCCGCCGACCCCCCTTGCAGATGCTGAAGATTGAAGAG
Source organism: Pseudophryne corroboree (assembly GCF_028390025.1). NCBI lineage: Eukaryota > Metazoa > Chordata > Amphibia > Anura > Myobatrachidae > Pseudophryne > Pseudophryne corroboree. The sequence continues at coordinate 666,430,417 of NC_086444.1, read as the reverse complement.
GTCCGGAACCAGGCGGCAGAAGACTTTCAGTCTTCATCAGGTAGCGCACAGCACTGCAGCTGTGCGCCATTGTTGTCAGCACACTTCACACAGCGGTCACGGAGGGTGCAGGGCGCGGGGGGGGGGGGCGCCCTGGGCAGCAATGTATAATACCTGTATGGCGAAAAATACATCACATATAGCCCTTGAGGCTATATGGATGTATTTAACCCCTGCCAGATATCACAAACTCCGGAGAAGAAGCCCGCCGAAAAGGGGGCGGGGCCTATTCTCCTCAGCACACAGCGCCATTTTCCCTCACAGAAAGGCTGGTGGGAAGGCTCCCATGCTCTCCCCTGCACTGCACTACAGAAACAGGGTTAAAACAGAGAGGGGGGGCACTGATTTGGCGATATGAATATATATTAAATGCTATAAGGGAGGAACACTTATATAAAGGTTGTCCCTGTATAATTATAGCATTTTGGTGTGTGCTGGCAAACTCTCCCTCTGTCTCCCCAAAGGGCTAGTGGGTCCTGTCCTCTATCAGAGCATTCCCTATGTGTGTGCTGTATGTCGGTACGTGTGTGTCGACATGTATGAGGAAAATGTTGGTGAGGAGGCGGAGCAAATTGCCTGTAATGGTGATGTCACTCTCTAGGGAGTCGACACCGGAATGGATGGCTTATTTATGGAATTACGTGATAATGTCAACACGCTGCAAGCCGGTTGACGACATGAGACGGCCGGCGATCAAATTAGTACCTGTCCAGGCGTCTCAAACACCGTCAGGGGCTGTAAAACGCCCATTTACCTCAGTCGGTCGACACAGACCCAGACACGGACACTGATTTCAGTGTCGACGGTGAAGAAACAAACGTATTTTCCTTTAGGGCCACACGTTAAGGGCAATGAAGGAGGTGTTACATATTTCTGATACTACAAGTACCACAAAAAAGGGTATTATGTGGGATGTGAAAAAACTACCTGTAGTTTTTCCTGAATCAGATAAATTAAATGAAGTGTGTGATGATGCGTGGGTTTCCCCCGATAGAAAATTATTGGCGGTATACCTTTTCCCGCCAGAAGTTAGGGCGCGTTGGGAAACACCCCTTAGGGTGGATAAGGCGCTCACATGCTTATCAGAACAAGTGGCGGTACCATCTACAGATAGGGCCGTACTTAAGGAGCCAGCTGATAGGAGGCTGGAAAATATCCTAAAAAGTATACACACACATGCTGGTGTTATACTGCGACCAGCGATCGCCTCAGCCTGGATGTGCAGAGCTGAGGTGGCTTGGTCGGATTCCCTGACTAAAAATATTGATACCCTTGACAGGGACAGTATTTTATTGACTATAGAGCATTTAAAAGGATGCATTTCTATATATGCGAGATGCGCAGAGGGATATTTGCACTCTGGCATCAAGAGTAAATGCGATGTCCATATCTGCAAGAAGATGTTTATGGACACGACAGTGGTCAGGTGATGCAGATTCCAAACGGCACAAAGATGTATTGCCGTATAAAGGGGAGGAGTTATTTGGGGTCGGTCCATGGGACCTGGTGGCCACGGCAACTGCTGGAAAATCCACCGTTTTTTACCCTAAGTCACATCTCTGCAGAAAAAGACACCGTCTTTTCAGCCTCAGTCCTTTCGTCCCTATAAGAGTCATATCTGCCCAGGGATAGAGGAAAGGGAAGAAGACTGCAGCAGGCAGCCCATTCCCAGGAACAGAAGCCCTCCACCGCTTCTACCAAGTTCTCAGCATGACGCTAGGACCGTACAGGACCCCTGGATCCTACAAGTAGTATCCAAGGGGTACAGATTGGAATGTCGAGACGTTTCCCCCTCGCAGGTTCCTGTAGTCTGCTGTACCAATGTCTCCCTCCGACAGGGAGGCAGTATTGAAAACAATTCACAAGCTGTATTCCCAGCAGGTGATAATAAAATTACCCCTCCTACAACAGGGAAAGGGGTATTATTCCACACTATATTGTGGTACTGAAGCCTGAAGGCTAGGTGAGACCAATTCTAAATCTGAAATATTTGAACACTTACAAAGGTTCAAATCCAGATGGAGTCACTCAGAGCAGTGATAGCGAACCGGGAAGAAGGGGACTATATGGTGTCCCGGGACATCAGGGATGCTTACCTCCATGTCCCAAAATTTGCCTCTCTCACCAAGGGTATCTCAGGTTCGTGGTACAGAACTGTCACTATCAGTTTCAGACGATGCCGTTGGATTGTCCAAGGCACCCCGGGTCCTTACCAAGGTAATGACCGAAATGAGGATTCGTCTTCAAAGAAAATGGACGACCTCCTGATAAGAACAAGGTCCAGAGAACAGTTGGAGGTCGGAGTAGCACTATCTCAAGTAGTTCTACGACAACACGGGTGGATTCTAAATATTCCAAAACCGCAGTTGTTCCGACGACACGTCTGCTGGTCCTAGGGATGATTCTGGACACAGTCCAGAAAAAGGTGTTTCTCCCAGAGGAGAAAGCCAGGGAGTTATCCGAGCTAATCGGGATCCTCCTAAAACCAGGAAAAAAGTGTCAGTGCATCATTGCACAAGAGTCCTGGTAAAAATGGTGGCTTATTACGAAGCGATTCCATTCGGCAGATTTCACGCAAGAACTCTTCAGTGGGATCTGCTGGACAAATGGTCCGGATCGCATCTTCAGATGCATCAGCGGATAACCCTATATCCAAGGACAAGGGTGTCTCTCCTGTGGTGATTACAGAGTGCTCATCTTCTAGAGGGCCGTAGATTCGGCATTCAGGATTGGATGCTGGTGACCACGGAGGCCAGCCTGAGAGGCTGGGGAGCAGTCACACAGGGAAAAAATTTCCAGGGAGTGTGATCAAGTCTGGAGAATTCTCTCCACATAAATATACTGGAGCTAAGAGCAAATTTATAATGCTCTAAACTTAGCAAGACCTCTGCTTCAAGGTCAGCCGGTATTGATCCAGTGGGATAACATCACGGCAGTCGCCCACGTAAACAGAAAGGGCGGCACAAGAAGCAGGAGGGCAGTGGCAAAACTGCAAGGATTTTTCGCTAGGCGGAAAATCATGTGATAGCACTGTCAGCAGTGTTCATTCCGGGAGTGGACGACTGGGAAGCAGACTTCCTCAGCAGGCACGACCTCCACCCGGGAGAGTGGGAACTTCATAGGGAAGTTTTCCGCATGATTGTGAACCGTTGGGAAAGACCAAAGGTGGACATGATGGCGTCCCGCCCGAACAAAAAACGGGACAGGTATTGCGCCAGGTCACGAGACCTTCAGGCGATAGCTGTGGATGTCCTGGTAACACCGTGGGTGTAACAGTCGGTGTATGTGTTCCCTCCTCTGCTTCTCATAACCAAGGTATTGAGAATTATAAGACGTAGAGGAGTAAGAACTATACTCGTGGCTCCGGATTGGCCAAGAGGGACTTGGTACCCGGAACTTCAAGAGATGCTCACAGAGGACTAATGGCCTCAGGAGCTAAGAAGGGACTTGCTTCAGCAAGTACCATGTCTGTTCCAAGACTTACCGCGGCTGCGTTTGACGGCATGGCGGTTGAACGCCGGATTCTAAGGGAAAAGGCATTCCGGAAGAGGTCATACCTACCCTGGTCAAAGCCAGGAAGGAGGTGACCGCACAACGTTATCACCACATGTGGTGAAAATATGTTGCGTGGGTGAGGCCAGGAAGGCCCCATGAAGAAATTTCAACTAGGTCGATTTCTGCACTTCCTGAAAACAGGAGTGTCTATGAGCCTCAAATTGGGGTCCATTAAGGTTCAAGTTTCGGCCCTGTAGATTTTCTTCCAGAAAGAATTGGCTTCAGTTCCTGAAGTCCAGACATTTGTCAAGGGAGTATTGCATATACAGCCCCTTTTGTGCCTCCAGTGGCACCGTGGGATCTCAAAGTAGTGTTGGGATTCCTCAAATCATATTGGTTTGAACCGCTCAAATCTGTGGATTTGAAATATCTCACATGGAAAGTGACCATGCTGTTGGCCCTGGCCTCGGCCAGGCGATTGTCAGAATTGGCGGCTTTGTCTTACAAAAGCCCATATTCGATTTTCCATTCGGACGGGGCAGAACTGGGACTCGTCCCCAGTTTCTTCCTAAGGTGGTGTCAGCGTTTCACCTGAAACAACCTATTGTGGTGCCTGCGGCTACTAGGGACTTGGAGGACTCCAAGTTGCTAGACGTTGTCAGGGCCCTGAAAATAAATATATATATATATATATATATATATATATATATATATATATATATATATATATATATATATATATATATATACATATAATTCCAGGACGGCTGGAGTCAGAAAGTCTGACTTGCTGTTTATATTGTATGCACCCAAAAAGCTGGGTGCTCCTGCTTCTAAGCAGACTATTGCTCGTTGGATTTGTAGTACAATTCAACTTGCACATTCTGTGGCAGGCCTGCCACAGCCAAAATATGTAAATGCCCATTCCACAAGGAAGGTGGGCTCATCTTGGGCGGCTGCCCGAGGGGTCTCGGCTTTACAACTTTGCCGAGCAGCTACGTGGTCAGGCGGGAACACGTTTGTAAAATTCTACAAATTTGATATCCTGGCTGAGGAGGACCTGGAGTTCTCTCATTCGGTGCTGCAGAGTCATCCGCACTCTCCCGCCCGTTTGGGAGCTTTGGTATAATCCCCATGGTCCTGACGGAGTCCCCAGCATCCACTAGGACGTTAGAGAAAATAAGATTTTACTTACCGATAAATCTATTTCTCATAGTCCGTAGTGGATGCTGGGCGCCCATCCCAAGTGCGGATTGTCTGCATTACTTGTACATAATTATTGTTACAAAAATCGGGTTATTATTGTTGTGGGCCATCTTTTCAGAGGCTCCTTCGTTGTTATCATACTGTTAACTGGGTTCAAATCACAGGTTGTACGGTGTGATTGGTGTGGCTGGTATGAGTCTTACCCGGGATTCAAGATCCTTCCTTATTGTGTACGCTCGTCCGGGCACAGTACCTAACTGAGGCTTGGAGGAGGGTCATAGGGGGAGGAGCCAGTACACACCATGTGATCCTAAAAGCTTACTTTTTGTGCCCTGTCTCCTGCGGAGCCGCTAATCCCCATGGTCCTGACGGAGTCCCCAGCATCCACTACGGACTATGAGAAATAGATTTATCGGTAAGTAAAATCTTATTTTTTTTAATTGCCTAGAAGTTATCCGAAGCTCATTAGCATAAATAATTAATCACAATCATCATGCCGTATCACAATCCCACTGTAAGCAGGGGAAACCTCTGACTACAACCTGCTGAACTCATATGCTGCCTAGTTCACAACTGTGTAGCTTCATACACAACACGAAACAAACCATGCCTATCAGATTATTTTCAGCAGACAGAGCCATCACAGACCGAATCCAAATTGGATTCCTGCAGATATATTTTTTCTTACAGGTGCATACAACATACTCTATGGGTAACAAATGTGCTGTAGGCGGTTTCAGACTGAAAAGGCAAACAAGTACAATTTAATAATATACCAGGCATTCATAACATATTATAGTAGCAGCCAGTGACATAACTAAATTTGCATTATTCATATGCTTGCAAACGATATCATCTATAGAATAATTGTTATTGTAGAGGTTGTTTTGTTTGTTTTTTAAAAAGGTATCTGAAACTTGTATGTGTGTCTTATGCTTATTTTATGAATTGTGATAGGTACTTTATCTCACTCCTACATGATTCTCATCCCTGCAACTTGTATGCTTATTTTATGAATTGTGATAGGTAACCTGCATCTTTGTTTATAGTTATTCCTAACCACTACTATAGTAGGAATTCACTGTGTACTAGTGGGGGATGTCCTGCTCTATTGTTATTCACACCTGTAGCTGACCTTTTGTTGTGTGTGGGGTCTCAGTGGGTGGGTGCTGTTAGCAATCTAGACTGTATCTTTATTTAATCAGTACATACTTGGCTGTAAGCCTCTGGCTGTATAGCATCTTAGCTGTGAAGTATGTTAAGCCCAGTACTCACGGGCCGATCAAGGAGAGATGCGTGCTGAGCGAACCGCTCAGCACACATCTCTCCTGCCGCTCAGCACAGCGCGATCTGTGCTGAGCGTGCGGGGGGAGACGGGGGGGCCGCTCACTTCACCCAGCGGGTGAAGTGAGCGACCCGCTAGATTGGCCTGCATGCAGGCCAATCTAGCAGCGGCGATAGCGATGTGCGGGGCCGCGCATCGCTATCGCCGAGGGGGCTACACACGGAGCGATCCTGCCGATATTCTAAGCAATCTAGTCAGATTGCTTAGAATATCGCTCCGTGAGTACCCCCCTTTAGTGTTAAGTATGGCGATATGACCTTGGAGATAATCGGAGATAATCGGAGATGAACAGGAGAAGAACAGAAGGACAGCAGACTATCTTCCACACCTGCAATCAACAGCCTACAGAGAGTAACCTAACCCCTTTTCCACTAGCTCAAAAAACACGGGTAAATGCACGGGGGCGCGCAATTACCCGTGTTTTTTGCAAGTGGAAAAGGGTAAACCCGGATCAAGTGATCCGGGAATCCTACCCTGGTAGCTAGCCGGGTTGAACACGTGTTCAACCCGGCTAGCTGTCTAGTGTGAACGGGAGCCGTGTCGAGGTGACACGGCTCCCGTTCACAGTGCATAGGGAAGGCGGCGCTGGGAGATCATGTGATCTCCCTGCGCCGCCCCTGCCGTGTCACTAGAAGCGTCACCAACCCGGCATTTGCCGGGTTGTGACTGCTAATGGGAAAGGGACCGAGCACGGGTCGCAGCAGGGGGCAGCTCCCGTGTCAGGCTCCCGGCTGCGACCCGTGCTCGTTAGTGGAAAAGGGGTCTAAGTAACAGCCATACTGCTCTCACACATTGCTTTCTGCTCATCATTTATACTCTCTTCAACCACTGTGTAATAGTGTTCACTCTAGGAGTGAAAAGGGGCAGGGCGCCGGACTCCGGGGGCACATGTGTGCGCGAGCGGCTTCGCCGCGCGCGCGTCCGAAATGGGGGCGCGACCACGCAAATTAGGGGGCGTGGACACGCCTCCGTCATTTTAGGGGGCGGTGCGGCCCACAGACGCTACTATAGAGTGCGTCTGTGGCCGGCGACGTCACTGTTGGGGGCGTGCCCAGCACCTCCGTCGGTGCTGGGCTTTCCCCAGCCCTCTCCCAATGCGTGAATGGATGCCGCGCGCATGCGCACGGCATCTATACACGCCGGGAGGGCAGGGAGCGGGCGGCTGTTCTAGCAGGGCGCCGCAAAAGGGGCAGGGCGGGTTTTGCCTGTTAAAAAAATGGGTAGGGCGCGGCGCCCTGCTAAAACAGCCTAGAGTGAACACTAGTGTAACATTCTCAGAGTTTCCATTCCCTCCATTATTTACAGAAAAACTGGTTTACACTGTCTCTGCTTTGACTACATCCCCCTTCTCATTGTTCTTACTTTATTACAGCCACTCCATTCAATACTATTCCTCTGAACAACACCACTGAACAGGAATTATGGCTCCTCGATCCTGTCCCATACCAATCCACACTGCTAGATCACCCGCCACCCAAATTTCCAGACTACCCACATGCATTCATAACCCAGCCAACCTGATCCCCATCTCCCCCGTCCCCTCCCTTCCCTTCTCCTGTGCACTCTGGAATGCTAGATCAATCTGCAACAAGCTACCAACTATCCACAACCTCTTCATCTCCCACTCTTTTAACCTTCTCGCCATCACTGAAACCTGGCTCTCCTCCTCTGACACCACCTCCCCTGCTGCCCTCTCCTACGGAGGCCTCTCCTTCACCCACACGGTCAGACCTGATGGCCGCCAGGGTGGAGGCGTGGGCATCCTTCTCTCTCCTAACTGCACCTTTCGTGTCATCCCACCTGAGCCCTCCCTCACCTTCTCCACCTTTGAGGTTCACACTATCCGCCTCTTCTACCCCATTCACCTCCATGTGGCAGTGATCTACCGCCCCCCTGGCCGCTGCTCACCTTTCCTTGACAACTTTGCTGCCTGGCTTCCCCACTTTCTCTCCTCCGACCTCCCCTCTATCATCCTCGGTGACTTTAACATCCCTATCGACATCACTAATGCAGCTTCCTCTAACCTTCTTGCTCTTTCCACCTCCTTTGGACTTTCTCAATGGTCCTCCAACCCTACTCACAATCTCGGCCACTCCCTCGACCTTGTCTTCACCCACCGATGTGATCTCTCTGATTTCTCTAACTTTTCCTTCCCTCTCTCTGACCACCATCTGCTTTCTTTCACCCTCTCATCTTCCTCTCTCTGCTCCACACCCAGACACACCATCACCAGACGCAATCTCGGGTCCCTCAACCCCGCTATCATGTCCTCCCTCGAGACCTTCCTCTCTCCTCTTTCCACTATGACTTGTCCCAACCAGGCAACCTCCTTCTATAACTCTTCCCTTACTGCTGCTCTTGACTCTGTGGCCCCCCTCTCATCTGTCCCCCTCCGCCGCTCCAAACCCCAACCCTGGCACACCAAACTTACACGATTCCTACAAAAATGTTCACGGTCCGTAGAACGCTCCTGGAGGAGATCCCACTCTCTGGCGGACTTTCTCCATTTCAAGTTTATCCTCTCCTCCTATAGCTCTGCTCTCTCTCTCGCCAAGCAAACCTTTTTCCAAACACTCATCTCTTCTCAGTCCTCCAGTCCACGCCGACTCTTTGAAACTTTCAACACTCTTCTTCGCCCCCCTCCTCCTCCCCTCTTCCCTCACTCCCACTGACTTTGCCTCCTTCTTCATCTCCAAAATTGAGGATATCCAAAATTACATCTCCTCCCGTCACCCCTCTGCTGCCCCCCTGCTCCCACCATCCCTCTATCCCACCCTGTCCTGCTTCCGTCCCACCTCAGACAAGGAAGTCCACTCCCTCTTCTTATCCTCTCCCCCCACAACCTGCCACTTGGACCCCCTCCCGTCTTCTCCGCTCCCTCCCCCCCCACTGCCTGCTCCCACCTTGCTCACCTCTTTAACCCATCGCTCTCTACTGGCATCTTTCCCTCACCATTCAAACATGCTCTGGTGTCCCCTATTCTCAAAAAAGCCAACCTCGACCCTTCATCACTCACTAGCTACCGCCCCATCTCTCTTCTCCCTTTCGCCTCCAAACTACTTGAACGACTGGTCTACAGCCGTCTCACAAGCTACCTCTCTGACCACTCCATCCTTGATCCACTACAATCTGGCTTTTGCCCACTCCACTCCACCGAGACTGTCCTGGTGAAAGTCACCAGTGACCTGCTTTCGGCCAAATCCAAGGGCCACTTCTCTTTGCTCATCCTTCTGGACCTCTCTGTTGCCTTTGACACCGTGGATCACCCTCTCCTCCTCCGCACACTCCAAAATGTTGGCCTCTCTAGCACCGTCCTTGACTGGTTTACCTCATACCTCACTAACCGCTCCTTCTCTGTGTCTGCCTCCGGAACCACCTCACACCCTTCCTGCTGGTGTCCCTCAAGGTTCTGTCCTAGGCCCCCTTCTGTTCTCCCTGTACACCTCTTCCCTGGGTGCGCTCATTAACTCCTTTGGCCTTCAATACCACCTCTATGCTGATGACACACAACTCTACCTCTCCTCTCCTGATCTGTCCCCCTCTGTCCACTCTCAGGTCTCCAGCTGCCTCTCTGCCATCTCCTCCTGGATGTCTGAGCGCTCTCTGAAGCTTAACATGGATAAAACTGAACTTATTATCTTTCCCCCAGCCAGAGCAACACCCCCTACAAATATCTCTATCACTGTTGACAACACTATCATCTCCCCCGTTCCACAACTCCGCTGCCTGGGCGTCACTCTTGACTCCTCCCTCTCCTTTGCACCCTACATCCAAGCTCTGGCGCAATCTTGTCGGTTCCAGCTACGCAACATTGCTCGCATCAGGCCATTTCTCTCCCAGAGTGCAACTAAACTTATCATCCACTCACTGGTCATCTCACGACTCGACTACTGCAATGTGCTCCTCACTGGCCTCACTTGCTCCCCACATCGCTCCCCTCCAATCTGTCCTCAACTCCGCAGCTAGGCTCATCTTCCTCTCCCGCCGCTCCACTTCTGCCACTCCCCTTCGACAAAATCTACACTGGCTCCCATTCCCCTACAGAATCCTCTTCAAACTCCTCACCCTCACATACAAGGCAATCTCTAATTCCACCGCTCCCTACATCTCCAACCTCCTCTCCCTTCATACTCCCTCCCGCCCACTATGGTCGGCTGATGACCGTCGCCTCTCCTCTGCCTTGGTCACTGCTTCCCATGCATGAGTTCAGGATTTTACCCGTGCTGCACCCCTTCAGTGGAATGCGCTCCCCCGCTCCATTAGACTCTCCCCGACCTTGCAAAGCTTCAAACGGGCACTGAAAACCCACCTATTTATCAAAGCATACCCCTCCAATGCATAACCTAGTCCTTAGGCTGCTCCTCCATCCCCCTGCCCCATACCTAGTGTTCACTCTAAGCTTCTTTCGCAGGGCGCTGCGCCCTGCCCCTTTTTTGAGTGACAGAATGCGCCCTGCCCGTTTGCGCCCGCCCTGCTAAGAGCTGTCTTCTCCCCCCGCCGCGCTGTCACTTCTCCCCCCATGTGATCGCAAAATACGCGCTGCTATATCCAATCGCCACCAGCAGCGCCTCCTCATCCAATCGCCGCTGGCAGCACCTCCTCATCCAATCACCGCCAGTGCCTCCTCATCCAATCACCGCCGGCAGCGCCGCGTCATCCAATCGCCGCCAGCGTCTCATCATCCAATCGGTGCCGGCAGCGTCTCCCCATCCAGTTGCAGTGTCTCGCTATCGAAGCCCGCCTGAGACGTCCCTCCCTCCTCCCTGCCCGCCAGCATGCTGCTCCAGGGACTGACTACACTACTTGTTTGCTGGTGCGAGGTCGCTTGGAAAATAGCGGAGACGCTGGAACGGGTTAGGTTCTCTGCTTCCGCCCTCCGGAACCTACTGACAGCGGGTAACATTGCTGTTACTAAAGGTACGGCAGCGCTGGGAGACTGTTCTGGTAGATACTGTATGTCACTTGTGAGCAACGCGCGCCCTCACCCAATGCATCTATTGCTGAGCTTCACCATCTTGTAGCCATGTCTCTGTCCCCATGGAGTACAGCCGCCCCCCACCCCGCTCCGTTAGTTGCTTACAAGTTTAACTTTGTCCCCATGGAGTACAGCCGCATGTAGCCAAAGTTAAACTTGTAAGCAACTAACAGAGCGGGGTGGGGGGCGTAATTCGGCTAATGATAGAAATGGTCGGGGCTGGGGCAGTGCCCATTATTTACTTCACCCATGCCACCACACTGCCCAACATAAACACACCCAATACCCCCACAGTGGACAACATACACCCACACGGTGCCCAGCATATGCACACCACCACAGTGCCCAGCATACACACCCCACAGTGCCCATAACACCCTCCATACCCACCCAGTGCTCATTATAAACCCACAGTACCCAGTATATGTACACCACCACAGTGCCCAGCATACACACCCCACAGTGCCCATAACACCCTCCATACCCACCCAGTGCTCATTATACACCCACAGTGCCCAGCATATGTACACCACCACAGTGCCCAGCATACACACCCCACAGTGCCCATAACACCCTCCATACCCACCCAGTGCTCATTATACACCCACAGTGCCCAGCATATGTACACCCCCACGGTGCCTATAACACCCTTCATACCCATACTGTGCTTATTCTACACCCTTCATGCCCACACAGTGCCCAGCATATGTACACTCCCACATTGCCAGCATACACAGCCCACAGTGCCCATTACACCCTCCATACCCACATAATGCTCATACACCCCACCTCTCCCATACACAGTGCCAAGCATACATACAATCCTATGTCCACACATAGTGCCCAGCATACACACATCTCAGAGAGGAGCTGATCTTAAAAGGTAATTGGGGAGTGGGTATCCTGGGTACTAATGCCTCCATACCCCTAACACTGACTACAGTACTACCTGCTCCTAATCCCCTTGCCCTCCAGCACTGTCCCAACTGCTATCTCTCCCTTGTGCAGTGTGCCCCAGTGCTCTCTCCAATATGCGCAATATGCAGAACGTGCTCTACCTGGCGCAGTGTGTATAGGAGATTCTACCTGGTGCAATGTGTATGAGCGGCACTATTGTGTGGTATAATGTTATTTAGTACTATTATGTCGTCATGCCCCTTCCCCACGAAACAACACCCCTAAAAAAAATTCCGGCGCGCACTGTCCATGCTTTCACCTATAGGAATGGGCGCACCAAGCGATATAGTATGTACCTATTTTTGCCCTTCTAACTTAAAAATGTGCCCTCACGAATGAAAAATGTGCCCTACCCGTGATCAGCACCCTGCCCTAAAAAATTCCTAGAGTGAACACTACATACCTTGGACATCTCTGCTTTGCTCGCATACCACCATCAGGCTTCTACCTGCTTGCTTGCACCTCATGTCATCTGTCTGTTGCCCCTCCCCACTAGATTGTTAGCTCTTCAGAGCAGGGCCCTCTTTCCTCTTGTCTAAGCCCTCTTCTTGACACATTTCACTCTTTACCTGCTTTTTCTCCTGCTGGTAAAGGCTCATCTCTATCTATGGCCGCCAGCCCCAAGTAGTACAATGATTACTCCTTCGCTACTTACATCTAAGCTGTATTATGCTTTGAGAATTGTGGTGCTCTTTGTTACCTGCATTCCATTTTTGTTATTTATTTACTGTTATGCTAAGTTTTGTCTCCCTGTACTGTCCTTTGTACGGCGCTGCGAAACACTTGTGGCGCCCTATAAATAAAATGTAATAATAATAATAATAATAATAATAATAATAATGTGTTACATTAGACGTTGAGTGACAGCTGGTATGCCACAGTACGCCATTCAGGAATGTGCACTTTGTGTGGAACATTATTTTCGAAGTTACGGCACAGGACAGAGTGGCAGGTCTTCCCTGGCATCTGTAACAGCAGGGTTCCAGGACAATTTCCAGAGACCTGCACCACCAAACAAAACTATCCTGTCTTGGGTGTAAATGTTCATTAAACAGGGTCTGTGGCTAATCATAATAAAATAAGATTTTAAACCTACCGGTAAATCTTTTTCTCCTAGTCTGTAGAGGATGCTGGGGACTCCGTAAGGACCATGGGGTACAGACGGGCTCCGCAGGAGACATGGGCACTATAAAGAACTTTAGAATGGGTGTGCACTGGCTCCTCCCTCTATGCCCCTCCTCCAGACCTCAGTTAGAGAACTGTGCCCAGAGGAGACGGACAGTACGAGGAAAGGATTTTTGTTTATCCAAGGGCAAGATTCATACCAGCCCACACAATCCACACCGTATAACATGGAATATACGCAACCAGTTAACAGAATGAATAAAAAACAGTATCAGGCAAAGACTGATTTCAACTGTAACATAACCCTTATGTAAGCAATAACTATATACAAGTCTTGCAGAAATATGTCCGCACTGGGACGGGTGCCCAACATCCTCTATGGACTAGTAGAAAAAGATTTACCGGTAGGTTTAAAATCTTATTTTCTCTTACGTCCTAGAGGATGCTGGGGACTCCGTAAGGACCATGGGGTTTATGCCAAAGCACCAGACCTGGCGGGAGAGTGCGGATGACTCTGCAGCACCGATTGAGCAAACGCGAGGTCCTCATTAGCCAGGGTATCAAACTTATAGAACTTTGCAAAAGTGTTTTGCAAAGCTGTAAAGCCGAGACGCCTCGGGCAGCCGCCCAAGAAGAGCCCACCTTCCTAGTGGAATGGGCCTTTACCGAATTTGGTAACGGCAATCCAGCCGTAGAATGAGCCTGCTGAATCGTGTTACAGATCCAGCGAGCAATAGCCTGCTTCGAAGCAGGAGCGCCAACTTTGTTGGCTGCATACAGGACTAACAGTGCTTCTGTTTTCCTAACCCGAGCCGTCCTGGCTACATACACTTTTAAGGCCCTGACTACATCCAGGGATTTGGAGTCCTCCAAGTCACCCGTAGCCACAGGCACCACAATAGGTTGGTTCACATGAAAAGATTAAACCACCTTGGGCAAAAATGGAGGACGAGTCCTCAACTCCGCTCTATCCACATGGAAAATCAGATAGGGGCTCTTGTGAGACAAGGCCGCCAATTCGGACACCCGCCTTGCAGATGCCAAGGCCAATAACATGACCACCTTCCAAGCGAGAAATTTTAATTCAACCTTTTGAAGAGGTTCAAACCAGTGAGATTTTAGGAACTGTAAACACCACGTTAAGGTCCCATGGTGCCACTGGGGGCACAAAAGGAGGCTGGATGTGCAGCACTCCCTTTACAAAAGTCTGGACTTCTGGGAGAGAAGCCAATTCCTTCTGAAAGAATATACATAGGGCCGAAATCTGTACCTTAATGGAGCCTAACTTCAGGCCCATATCCACTCCTGTCTGTAGAAAGTGGAGAAAACGGCCCAGATGGAAATCCTCCGTAGGAGCATTTTTGGCTTCACACCAAGATACATACTTCCTCCAGATACGGTGATAATGTTTCGCCGTCACCTCCTTCCTAGTCTTTATCAGCGTAGGGATGACTTCTTCCGGAATACCTTTCCCAGCTAGGATTCGGAGTTCAACCGCCATGCCGTCAAACGTAACCGCGGTAAGTCTTGGAACACGCAGGGCCCTTGCTGTAACAGGTCCTCCCTGAGAGGAAGAGGCCACGGATCTTCTGTGAGCATTTCCTGAAGATCTGAGTACCAGGCCCTTTGAGGCCAATCTGGAACAATGAGTATTGTCTGCACTCTTTTTCGTCTTATGATTCTCAATATTTTTGAGATGAGAGGAAGAGGAGGGAACACATAGACTGACTGAAACACCCATGGTGTCACCAGGGCGTCTACCGCTACTGCCTGAGGGTCCCTTGACCTGGCACAATACCTCCGAAGCTTCTTGTTGAGGCGTGACGCCATCATATCTATTTGAGGAATTCCCCAAAGACTTGTTATCTCTGCAAAAACTTCTTGATGAAGTCCCCACTCTCCTGGATGGAGATCGTGCCTGCTGAGGAAGTCTGCTTCCCAGTTGTCCACTCCCGGAATGAAGACTGCTGTCAGAGCGCTTACGTGATTTTCCGCCCAGCGAAGACTCTTGGTGGCTTCCGCCATTGCCACTCTGCTCCTTGTCCCGCGCCTTGGCGGTTTACATGAGCCACTGCTGTGACGTTGCCTGATTGAACCAGAACCGGTAGGTCGCGAAGAAGATTCTCCGCTTGTCATAGTCCGTTGTATATGGCCCTCAATTCCAGTACGTTGATGTGGAGACAAGCCTCCTGGCTTGACCATAGTCCCTGAAAATTTCTTCCTTGTGTGACTGCTCCCCATCCTCGGAGGCTCGCGTCCGTGGTTATCAGAACCCAGTCTTGAATGCCGAACCTGCGACCCTCTAGAACAGTGATTTTCAACCTTTTTTTAGTCACGGCACACCGAATAATATTTTAAAATTCCCAGGGCACACCATCAGTTCCCCACAGAAAAAAAAAACAAAAAACACACATTGGCCCTCACAGTAAAGAAAAATCCACACATACATTGGCCTACACAGTTGCTCCCCACATAAATCATGTTGCTCACACATAAATCAATCACATTTCTCCCCACATAAATCGTATTGCTCCCCACATTAATTATTCACATTGTTCCCCCCATAAATCCATATAAATCCTTATTCTCCCCACATAAATCTTATTGTTCCCCACAGGAGAAATAAAATAACAAATATTAGCCCCTACCGGTCAGCTGTCCTCCTCCCTGTCCCTCGGTTGCGGGCGTTCATAGTGGAGTGCTGCAAATACTGAGCAGGGGGCGGTTGGGCAGGTGTGGATGTGGGTTGGCAAGGAAAGCTGTGTATGCAGGCGGGAACTGGAAGATGTGTAAGCAGGCAAGTGGGCTGGCTGGGTGGTAGATGCGGCAGCAGTGACCTATGATATCACACCGCCGCGTCTTCAAGTCATAGGTCACGGCCGGAGCATGACTGATCCTCTAAAAAGAGCCCGGGCCAACAGTTCACTCTGAAGGTGCAGGACACTGCTCTGGCTCCGCGGCACACCTTGCAACTGGTCGCGGCACACTAGTGTGCCACGGCACACTGGTTGAAAAAGCCTGCTCTAGAAGGTGAGCACTCTGCAGCCACCACAGGAGAAACACCCTGGCCCTGGGGGACAGGCTCATCTTCTGATGTATTTGTAGATGGGACCAGGACCACTTGTCCAGAAGGTCCCACTGAAATGTCCTCGCATGAAACCTGCCGGAGGGGATGGCCTCGTAGGCTGCCACCATTTTCCCCAGAACTCAAGTGCACTGATGAACAGACACTCTTTTTGGTTTTAGCAGGTCTCTAACCATGTTCTGGAGGTCCTGGGCTTTTTCCATTGGGAGAAAAACCCTCTTCTGTTCCGTGTCCAGAATCATGCCTAGGAATGATAGTCGAGTCGTTGGAATTAATTGTGACTTTGGCAGATTTAGAATCCAACCGTGCTGTTGTAGCACTCTCAGGGAGAGCGACACGCTTTTCAGCAATTGATCTCTCGATCTCGCTTTTATCAGGAGATCGTCCAAGTACGGGATAATTGTGACTCCCTGCCTGCGCAGGATCACCATCATCTCCGCCATTAACTTGGTGAAAATCCTCGGGGCCGTGGAAAGCCCAAACGGCAACGTCTGAAACTGGTAATGACAGTCCTGTACAGCGAATCTCAGGTACTCCTGATGAGGAGGATATATGGGGACATGAAGGTATGCATCCTTTATGTCCAGTGACACCATAAAATCCCCCCCTTCCAGACTGGAGATCACTGCCCGGAGCGATTCCATCTTGAATTTGAACTTTTTCAAGTACCGGTTTAGGGATTTTAGATTTAAAATGGGTCTGACCGAGCCATCCGGCTTCGGGACCACGAACAGGGTTGAATAGTACCCTTTCCCCTGTTGGATTAGGGGAACCTTGATAATCACTTGCTGTTGACACAGCTTTTGAATTGCAGCTAACACTACTTCCCTTGGTGGGGGAGAAGCTGGCAAGGCCGACTTGAAAAATCGGCAAGGGGCACCTCTTCGAATTCCAGTTTGTAGCCTTGGGATACAATTTCCATCGCCCAAAGATCCACG
The DNA here is from genome assembly GCF_028390025.1 of Pseudophryne corroboree. Classification (NCBI taxonomy): domain Eukaryota; kingdom Metazoa; phylum Chordata; class Amphibia; order Anura; family Myobatrachidae; genus Pseudophryne; species Pseudophryne corroboree. The sequence goes on along the minus strand of NC_086444.1, from coordinate 666,413,252 downwards.
ACCGACAGAACCCAGACGTGGCTGAAGAGTCGAAGACGTGCCCCCACCGGTGCGGACTCCCTCAGTGGAGCTCAGCGTCATGCGGTGGATTTAGTAGAAGCCGGGGAGGACTTCTGTTCCTGGGAACTAGCCGAAGCAGGCGTTCTTTTCCCTCTACCCTTACCTCTGGCGAGGAAGGATGAGCCCCGACCTCTTCTGGACTTATGCGACCGAAAGGACTGCATCTGATATTGTGGAGTTTTCTTTTGCTGTGGGGGAACAAAAGGCAAAAAAGTAGATTAACCCGCGGTAGCTGTGGAAACCAGGTCCGCGAGACCTTCCCCAAATAAAACTTCACCCTTGTAAGGTAAAACCTCCATATGCCTCTTTGAGTCGGCATCACCCGTCCATTGGCGGGTCCACAGGGCTCGCCTAGCAGAAATCGCCATGGCGTTGGCTCTCGAACCTAGCAGCCCAACGTCTCTTTGAGCGTCTCTCATATATAAGACTGCGTTTTTAATGTGACCTAAGGTCAATAAAATGGTATCCCTATCTAGGGTATCAATGTCAGCTGACAAGGTATCTGTCCAAGCTGCAACTGCGCTACATACCCATGCCGATGCTATTGCTGGTCTGAGTAGAGCACCCGTATGCGTATAAATAGATTTTAAGGTAGTTTCCTGTCTGCGATCAGCAGGATCCTTGAGGGCTGCAGTGTCTGGAGACGGTAGCGCCACCTTCTTGGACAAGCGCGTTACAGCCTTGTCCACCCTGGGCGAGGATTCCCACTGCACCCTGTCCTGTGCAGGGAAAGGATACGCCATAAGAATCCTCTTGGGAATCTGCATTTTTTTGTCTGGAGGTTCCCAAGCTTTTTCAAATAACGCGTTCAGCTCATGAGATGGGAGACAGGTTACCTCTGGTTTATTTTCCTTAAACATGTGTACCCTCTTGTCAGGGACAGAGGGGTCATCTGTGATATGCAAAACATCTTTTATTGCAATAATAATATAATGAACACTTTTGGCCACCCTTGGGTGTAACCTCGCATCATCGTAGTCGACACTGGAGTCAGAATCCGTGTCGGTATCAGTGTCTGCTATTTGGGATAGAGAACGTTTTTGAGACCCTGAAGGGCCCTGGGACACAGTCAAAGCCATGGATTGACTCCCTGCTTTTTCCCTGGACTCTGCTTTGTCCATCCTCTCATGTAATAAGGTCACATTTGCATTTAAAACATTCCACATGTCCAACCAATCAGGTGTCGGCGTTGACGACGGAGACACCACAATCATCTGCTCCACCTCCTCCTTAGATGAGCCTTCTGCTTCAGACATGCCGACACACTCGTACCGACACCCCCACACACACAGGGATATATTTATATGGAGACAGTTCCCCAATAAGGCCCTTTGGAGAGACAGAGAGAGAGTATGCCAGCACACACCCAGCGCCAACTGACACTGGAAACAAATTCCCAGATAATATAGTGCTTATATATATATATAATTATCTGTATAATACACTCACTGCGCCTTACAAGTGCCCCCCCCCCCTCTTTTCTGCCCTGTGTCACCGTGTTCAGCAGGGAAGAGTCCGGGGAACCAGCTTCTCTGCAGTGCTCTGTGGAGAAAATGGCGCTGGTTAGTGCTGTGGGATCAAACTCCACCCCCTCCAGCGGCGGGCTTTGGTCCCGCTCAATTTTTGTAATACTGGCGGGGGATTTTTATATCTACTGCCTCCGCAGCCTATATACATGTATTTGCCAGTCCTAGAGGTTTATATTGCTGCCCAGGGCGCCCCCCTGCAGCCATCAGTGCCAGCAGTGTGTGTTGTGTGTGGGAGCAATGGCTTACCTCAGGGAAGATCTGAAGTTTTCTGCCACCTTTGAAGTCTTCTTTATTCTTATACTCACCCGGATTCTGTCTTCCGTCTCTATGAGGAGGACGGCGGCGCGGCTCTGGGACAAACGGCGAGGGGAGACCTGCGTTCCGACTCCCTCTGGAGCTAATGGTGTCCAGTAGCCTAAGAAGCAGAGCCTATCACTTAAGTAGGTCTGCTTCTCTCTCCTCAGTCCCACGATGCAGGGAGCCTGTTGCCAGCAGTGCTCCCTGAAAATAAAAAACCTAACAAAATTATTTTTCAGAGAAACTCAGGAGAGCTCCCTGTAATGCACCCAGTCTCCTCTGGGCACAGGAACTAACTGAGGTCTGGAGGAGGGGCATAGAGGGAGGTGCCAGTGCACACCCATTCTAAAGTTCTTTATAGTGCCCATGTCTCCTGCGGAGCCCGTCTGTACCACATGGTCCTTATGGAGTCCCCAGCATCCTATAGGACGTAAGAGAAAGGATGTTCCAGCAGACCCTGGAACACCACGAGCAATGTGTGAGGATGGAAAAGAAAGTTTCAGTTACTTTTTATTTTATTTTTTTAAACACTCTGTACCAACTTGGTTTTGCCTTTTACCTTTTGGCACTCATTATGTTCACGTATACTTCTGGCACACTAACCAGGGAACAACAAAATGTATAGAAATTGAGGCTATGTAATGGATTAGTGAGTTCACTTTGTGCCTCGACTCCCAGAAACCCAAGCATACTTAATTTCCACCATTCACTTCCCAATGGACATTTGGGACAAACTAAACAACTGATACTGAAAGCGTATCTTTCCCCACTAACTCCATTTTGGAAGCACCAACTCTTCCTTTTCGGATGCATGGCAATTTACGCAACATTGAATTTGAAAAACAAATTCTTACATATCATTGATAAATTAACCCCAAACTTCTTTGCAGGACTGTGTGAATTATACATTTCCGCTTCCTACCAGTTTTATTATATGCAACTTAATGGCTTCATCAAAGTCAAAACTAAATCCTCATAACAGAAACCAAAACACATTTTCTACTTCCCTATTGTACCACATTATGTTTCACATAGCCGTGACGATAGAACCATTTGAACAGGCATGGGAACAAGACCTAAGGATCTTGCTGGATGGGGAAGGATGGTCAAGTACAGCTCTCCTCAGGATCACAATTATAATAATAAGCTCCACCTGTGGACCGTTTAAAATAAGTTAGCCAGTAATTAATACACCTGAGCACCAACTAGGAGCAATATTATGGGTCCCTGAGAACTGGACTTGGGAAACCTTAATCTCTGAAATGTGTTGGAAGAACTGCAGTCAGAGGTGTTCCTTTTTACATATATGGTGGAACTGCCCGGTTCTGACTGGCTTTTGGGATAAGTTATTAGGACTGTTTAACTGATCACCACCATACAGGTCCCCAAAAATCTCCCTAACCACACTAATTTCCATCTGGTCAATTACTTAAGAAGTCCATTTGCATGGGAAAACACACACACACACACACACACTTCCATGAACACAGTTATAACCAGAACATAGCCCACATCTTCCATGGAATATACAACCAGTTTCTTATATGACAGGAAAATAGTTCCATAAAATCTCTTCATGTTCAATCTTCGCCACCGGCTCCCATTTATCATATCGAACTGCCTACAACACTAGGTCATAATGGTGACCCCTGAAGTTCATAGGAGACCCATAACACCTCTCCTCCCCTTGTTTTCCTTCCCCTCCCAAAAACCCCAATCACCCTGGTGCACCTCCCCAGAAAGGACATGTTCTCCATTGGTGGGGTTTGGACACCAATTTCTTAAAAATAATACAAAAACAGCAGGGGTTTTTTCTCTTCTATTGTTTCATTATCAAGCACTGTACACTCAGGGTGCTTCTTGTATTCATTCATCCCCAATAGGCTGATCTTGGGAATGAAAGCTTTGAGATAAAATATACTTTTTTCTGTTTTCTGTATGTTATATCTACCTACTGTGATGTATACTCGTTATTGCAGTTACAAATAAAAATATTTATATTTTGCATAGAATAAGTCAACACACTAAAGTGTTACAAACATTCTTTGGGCTATATATATATATATTATACATAAGTGATTACGCATATATTACATGTGACATTTAATTTAAGCTGCTTGACACTTACTGAAGATGGGCTTTTAACATCTACACTGATAGCCACATTATCCAAAGGAGCATGAGGATCTGGGTAAAACATATGTACCTCCAAATTTGCTCACTGCCTTTTCAACTGCCTCCCCGATTTGCTTTTCATCTCTTACATCAACAATGCATGCCAAGGCCTTTCCACCTGCAGCTTCAACTACAAGAAAGAAAAATAAGGCCACAGAAAGATTCTATTCACAAGCATTTAGTTAATATTAAAACATAGTAGACCAAATATGTTGAGCAGAACAAAATGATGGCGCAATGCATTCTTAATTATAGGAAGGCAAAACACAATGCTTTTCTAAAATTGTTTTGTAAAAAAAAAAAAAAAAAAATTTGCTGCAGATGTGTGAATCAACAGTAATACACTCTGCCCTGTGGCTCAGTCCACTGTCTGAGTCATCCTCAACTCATTCCCATTTTGAGTCCCTCTCTCATTCTTGCTTCTACCACCTCTACAACTCCCCCAGGAACTTCATTTTTCACCTTTTCTGTAAACTCTTTCCCTCTGGGCTTCCCAACATCCAACTTACCCCTCTTCAATCTATTTTATAACGTTCCCACTTTATTTCCCGCTTTCTCAGTCAAATCTCTCTGCCATTCGGTAAATTGGATCATTCTCCTACAGAAACAACATTTAAACTCACCACCATGAACTACAAAGCCCTTAGCCACCCCCTCCTTTCCAAAATCTCCAAACTAATTGCTAAATACACTACCTTCCTTACCCTCCACTCCACCAATGACTGCCATCTCACTACCATGCAAATTACTTCTTTGCACTTTTGCTTCCATGCTTTTTCATGTTCTACTCCTGACCTGTTGAACACACTCCTATGTTCTATTATATTATACACTAGTCTAAAAGGCTGTAATCGTACTTTTAAAACTCACCTCTTTATTTAAGCCGATCAACTGTCCTAACCCGTCTGCCTTGCTATCATCTCTACTCCCTACTAGTGCTACCTATTAGTGTCTGCACCTTACCTCTAGGCTGTAAGCTCTCATGAGCAGGACCCTCTAACATAGTGTTTTCCTTCCTAACACTGCACCTGTATCACAGCTTCCGTCATTGTCCTCCCTCACCCAGATGCTACTTATCACTGATGCTCACTGTCTTGTAAGTAGCTGCATCTGCAATTCTATATTCTGTTTATACACTGTCAGTTTATTGTTGACTGGCCATTGCATAATTCTGTATTGTGGAAAGTACTGCTGTATGTGCATTTTTTAATACTCTTAAATGTCGCCCTCATTCAGTATGGATCGCAGGAGTGATCCTCAGCGCAGTTTCCCGATAATCAGGAAACCGCACATGTGCAGGACATGTTCTTCGCATGTGCACAACAGGTCCTGCGATTGCATTACAGTATTGTGAACGCCTCTGCCTGACTGGGGGAGGATCGAGGCGGCCGGTGTTGCCAGAAATGTGGGCCTGTTGCCCCACTTTGGGGAGTGGCGAGGCCAAGGACTGCATCGCAAGCCTTGTAAGCCACCCTGTGATGGCCAGCCTGAGTAGGCTGAGGCTTACTCAGTTTACCGTCGCAAATGACCATCGCGACCAATGGTTGCGATGTTTGATCCCAGACTGCGACTCTGGTTGCAGTGCTGCGATTGCAAATACAGCAAGGAGGTGTGTAAATCCTCCTACTGCATTTGCATTGCTAAGGATCGCATTTGCAAAGCTGCTGCAAACAGCTTGCAAATGTGATACATACTGACTGAGGACCTGTGTTCTCTGTTTGCAACCTATGTACGGCTCTGCGGACCATTTGTGGTGCCTTAAATAAAGAATTATAACCTCATGGAGTATTTTGTGGATAAACATATTATAGCCAGGCTTTGGAACATACTTTCCTCAGCTGCTGTATAAATTGTTCCTGGAAGCTTGGGGTGAGGTTCCGCAGTCTTTGCTGCTATAACTACATTGGCACCATCCCTTGCAGCTTTCAAAGCAATGGCTTTTCCAATGCCACGACTGGCACCAGTGATAAACAGTGTACACCCTGCAAGTCTCCTGTAATAAATAAAGAAATAAAAAATATTATTTTATATACACACAAAAAAAAAATAGTGTTTACCTATCTTGGAATTGCAAAAAGTACTTTTTCATCATACCAAACATATGTATCCATTCTGTTATGACATTAGGCACAGAATACTGTAAATTTCCTCTTTTGCTGTAGTGCTACGCTAAGTTATCCAGTTTCTTTATTCAGCTTTTTCTGTGACTGCTGTTTACGCTTCATGGCCAGTGATGGCCAAACTCATATTTTTCACAACAAGCAATCTCAACAATGTTAGATTCAAGCGAGGAAGGAATTTCATTTCAAATATCAGAAAATCTCTGTAAAGTTGCGTACACAGTAGGCGATGTGCTCCACAAGCAACAATGCCTAGTGTGTCCCCGACTCAGGTCGGGCAGCGATATCACACAGTGATGTCATGCAGCTTTGGACGATGAGTCCAAATTGAGGGTTGCCAGCAGCATACACACTGGGCAATATATTAAGGTACCTGATTCCCTACTCTACCTCCAAATGGAATAAGTCTTTTTGCGGTGGTGCCACGCAAATTCCATCGGGATCGGATTGCCTTTTCCATAAAAAAGGCTCTCTGCCCACCGCAAATCCTACAGAGGGTGAGATTCTATTGGGATTGGCCTATTATTGCTTTATGTGCTATTTTTACTTGTGGTTTGTTATCCTTTTATGTATTAAAGTATCGTGTTTTTATCTAAAACACTGTTTCAAGCATCTCTGTTACAAGGGCGCCTATGCACACATCCATCTTTTTGTGACTTGTATCTTGTATGGTGGGATGTGGTGTTCCCTCAGTGATGTGTGACGGCTGCCTAGGGTAACGTTTGTTGCGCACTTTAGAAATATTTTCTTGTTTGTTTACAGCTGAGCATTATAGGCTGGGTTAGTCACCACACCTCACTGCCTACAGCCCTTAGAGGTTTCGCGGAGCCCCGCCACCGAAGGGAGGAGAATGTGCCCCACCTGTCCACGGAGGAGGTAGGGGACCATGTTGCTGGAGTCTGACAGGCATATATTTGCAGTTTGTCACCTTGCCCGCCGCTGTTGCGGAGCTGTGGATCACGGCAGGCGCCTGGTCTGGAGATCGCAGATACTTACTGCTGCCGGAAGCTGGGGGTGGGGGGGGGAGCGGGTTCCCTCTTGGATGAGTGAAACTCCTATTAAATAGTCCGGCAATCAGAGTGAGCTGGACGAGAGGGGCGGAGCATATGGGACCACAACCTGTGTATCCAGCGCTGTCTGCTGTAATGTGCACAGCAGACAGCGCTGCAGCTGTTACCGCATCCAGAGCCGGCCAGTCAGGGTGGATGCAGATGGTGCGCCCGCAGGAAAAATGCGCGATGGGCAAGGCACCATCTGTGCACACATAGTAACGGCCCTGCCAGCTATACCCATACAAAATGAATGCCTAGCATAAAAAGAATCTGCTGTCTCAAAATCAAATCAGTGCTGATAAGTGACTTACAGTATGTCACTACAATATGGTAGTATGTAGCAGCTATATAGCCAGTTGAAGCTAAAAAGCAAAAACTTATTAATGTAGCAACTTAATTAAACCTCAAATACCTTTAAAAGTTAAGAACCATCAAAATTTAGACTACATCAGAGGTTCCCAAACTGTGTGCCGTGGTTCCCTGGGGTGCCTCAGGATACTTGCAGGGGTGCCCCGGGTTGGTGGTCCAGGACCAATTAAAATTATTCATGGTCAATATAATAGGCAAAACCAGTGCTGGTGGCTGCCAGTCATAAAATATGTGGACAAACAGAAGCAAATCTTGTCCCTCACCACACAACTGACCCTTAAGGTCCATACACACGGAGCGATATAGCTGAGAGATTTTGACTATATAGTCAAAATCGCTCAGAAAGTTAGTGCATATCACTCTGTGTGTACACAGCCAGCGATAGCGATGCGCGTCCCCGACAGGTCGCTATCGCTGCTAAAAATAGACTGTCCAGGCAAGTCAGTTTGGACAAGGTCGCTGGAAAAGAAAAAGCATCCCCTTGCTTAAATGAGTTAGTCAAAATCGCTCATAGTCAAAATCGCTGGTAAAGTTAGTCAAAATCTGCTACTGCCAGTTCAAGGGAAATCTCTCAGTTAAAATCTCTCCGTGTGTATGCACCTTAAGGATGACCTATAAACACAATCTACTTAATGTAATATTTCTTTCTAAATTTCTCAATAAGAAATTTTTGGCCTAGGGGTACGGTGAAAAAAATTCTGATATTCTAGGGCGCCGTGATTCAAAAAAGTTTGGAAACCACTGGACTACATGTTACAAGCAGCATAAAGTGCACTGAAAAAGTAAAATTGGTAGAAAGTGCAATTGAGCATAAAACTCCCTGACCCCTCTTCCTCTGTGTGTCCTATTGTCCACTGTGCCTGTTACAATAGAGCTCTCCAGGGACCAATACTGCAGTACCTATGGACTCACTCGTAGTGGTCTGCAACGGTGATCAGCTTTTACGTGCTTGTGTAGCCGTGTCCAGCGATCTGCAGCACGGAGGCTGCTGAGGCCCTCAGCTGTCAGTGCTAGTCAGCGGAGGAGGCTGGAGCTGTGTGGATGTTCTCTCACAGACTCACAGCCCGAAGCTTACCTCCATCGCTGCTGCTAATCAGTCAGTCAGACTCGCAGCTGAAGTGCAGGACAGAATAGGTTAGTTGAAGCACTAATTAATGGGAGGGAGAGGTAAGCCCATTCTCTCCACTGCACTGACTGGATGGATCGTGGCTGAGGCGCTAAATGCAGGAGCCGTTCCAGCTTGTACACATGGCACAGGGACGTGGTGGAGGCGGAACAGTTAGTAGGAGCATGAAAGCAGTAGAGGCCAGGAGTAGGCGGAGTCGAGACACAGTATGGGACACAGGTGCCGCGATGGTGCGCTCCCCAGGGCTCTGCGCTGTGTGAGAGGCCCCTCTCGCACACACCTAGTTACGCCCCTGCCTATAAACCTAACCCCCACTCCACACAGCCTAACCCAAGCCCTCCCCCTGTAGCTTACCTCTCCTGCGGTCCAGCGGATGCTTGTTCAGGATCCCGGCGCTGGGCTGGTCAGCCTATTCGGGATGCCGTTGTCAGCATTCCGAGTAGTGTCAGGATTCCGACCGGATCCCATTATAAAACTCTCCCCTCACTACACTAAGCTACAGTGTCCATTGAGTCTCCTACCTGCATCCCAGTGTCTTCTCTTGCTGCTGCTGACTGATCTCCCAATACAGTGCACTTCCAGGTCACATGACACATCCAAGTGTTCATCAGTGCAGAAGGCACACCCCCACACTCAGAGACATGCCTCTATTAGCTACCTTTCTGTGCAGCTTACGGCCCATGATGTGGCCCCACCCACAGCTCTGCAAGAGTAGTGCCTGACTGTAGAACCGAGGCACAGCTGTTGCTGCCTCATCTCCCTGCAGCTCCAAGGCGCGCCACAATGCTGGCGAGTGTTAACTATAAAAAGTATTCCAATAAACAAAGATGTTTATGTTACAAATATCTTCTTTGTATTATTCTAAGAATTTTTTATCTAAAATCTCAGGAGTTTAACAGGGGGAATGACAGGGAACCCTGCCTACCCTGACTGCACGTCCCCGATACGGGATCGGAATGGTATCCTGCCACACGGGATGCCGAAGGTCAGTATACCAACATCAGCATCCCGAGCGGTGGAATGCCGGCAGGGGGGCAAGCGCAATGAAGCCCCTTGCGGACTCGCTGCGCTCACCACGCTGAGGGCTCGGCGGTGAGCTTCGCTCGCCACAGGCTCTACACTCCCTCTATGGGTGTCGTGGACACCCGTAGAGGGGGAATCACCTACCTCGCCGGTATACTGACGGCTGTATGGTGCCCTAGTCAGGATCCCGGCGTTGGTATTGTGACAGCCGGGATCCTTAATTAAATTATATACTTGCTTGTACATTAATCAAGTGCTACTCTTTAATTAAATCTCTCCAAAGTTAATATAGTTCAACAATACAGAGATCAGACCATTGAAAATCTAATATTTACAAAAAATAGAGGGGTAGAGAGTATTTACCAACAAGATGTAAATGTGCACATTTTCAAAAACTTAAGGGGGGGTACGCACGTAGCGATGCGTGCTTAAATTCTAAGCAATCTGACTAGATTGCTTAAGAAATCAAGCACACATGTCTGTGTGTATGCCCCATAGCAATAGCTAAGTGCGGCCCATCGCGTCGCTATTGCCGGTACTAGGGCCCTCATTCAGAGTTATTCGCTCGCTAGCTGCTTTTAGCAACCGTGCAAACGCTAAGCCGCCTCCCTCTGGGAGTGTATTTTAGCTTATCAGAAGTGCGAACGAAAGGATCGCAGAGCGGCTACAAAATAATTTTGTGCAGTTTCAGAGTAGCTTCAGACCTACTCAGTGCTTGCGATCACTTCAGACTATTCAGTTCCTGTTTTGACGTCACGAACACGCCCTGCGTTCGGCCAGCCACGCCTACATTTCCCCAGCCACGCCTGCGTTTTTCCAATCACTCCCTGAAAATGGTCAGTTGACACCCAGAATCACCCACTTCCTGTCAATCACTCAGCAGTGCGACTGAAAAGCTTCGCTAGACATCGTTCGTTGTAATAGTACGACGCGCGTGCGCCATGCACTGAAGTGACTTTTTTTTGCCTGATCGCTGCGCTGCGACCGAAATCTGCTAGTGAACAACTCTGAATGACCCCCTAGATCGCCACACGACCCGAGTGGGACACACACTAGGCTCACTTATCACGCATCTCTCCCCCCGCTCGTTGCACCGTGTGCTGAGCGGGGAGAGAGATGCATGCTGATCGGTCTGTGCTAGATCGCTCAGCACACATCGGTACATGTGTACCCCCTTTACAGAAAAGAGACTTGCTTTTTCTGATTAACTTGAACTAGACTGTCATAGCAAATTGCTGATATGTAGATTCACAGCATATTTGCTACATACTCGTAAATGACACAGTTTTTCATGTGTTACCATTTAAACCAGTTTCCTAAACTCCACCAATACAGTTGAGGTTTTAAGTATATACATGCTTGAGCACAGGTGACTTGACTAGTACCTCAGTCACTTTGATCAACCCTTCGGAACTCAAGCATGGATATCCCTAAAACCTGGACCGTAATGGTGGAGTTTGAGAAACTCTGATAATACATAACATGTACACATAATTACTTCAATTCCTTAAAGACACCTACAAGTATACAGCTTTATTTTTAGACCAACTCATCCTTCCAGCTACAACATCGACTTACACTTTATGAAACAGGATTTTGTTTGTACACTACCCATATTAAATGAAAATAATAACTAAAAATAAATTTGTCACTAAAAGAGAAATTGGGTTGGAATCAGAATCAGCTTTATTGGCCAGGTGTACTCACATACACTAGGATTTTTTAATGTCATTCTCTCTCCTATATTTATCCCCCCACACCAGTGTTTGCTTACCCTGTGTTTGGCAGCATGATGAACGTAAGACAGCACAAATTCCTTCCAAAGTCTGCTACAGATGAAGGGGCTTGCTGGGTTATGGGAATCTAGAAGCTAACATAAGATGAATTAGAAAAGATCACACAGATGGATGATGACCTTTGCTCCACATTTCACAAGTTCACAAGTAAAGTCACGGCTTAAAGGTCAAAAAACAACTGCACGAGTACCCGTAGTCTTACAAAAGCCTCCGTGACAAAGGTAATAATAGATTAGCTCTGCAGTGCAGCCCAACTCAACCGCTATACCTTATGCTGGGTCAGGGAGAGATGATGACCGGTCACCTACAGTGCTAGTTCCTGACAGCACGCAGATCACAACCACACCCACTACTATGCTAATAGAGAGCTTCTATGCGTCTCAGTCAATCGCTGATCGCCTCAGTCCGCCTCCCTCCATTTGATTGGCTAAGGGTTGTAATCTGGGAAAGAGGCTTGGGACGCTGGAAAATACTGCTGCATTTTAAATCTGGTGGGAGTGGCCTCTTTGTACTGCGAGAAGTGGAATTTTTTTCTGCATGTTTCTGTGAACATACTAGTGTGCGGCAAACATAAAAAGGCTGCTTCTGGAGTATTTGAGCCAGGAAGGAATGGGGCGGCTATTCCTTAAGTGACCTCCATAGGCTAATGCACAATCTTCTGTAAACTATAAATGTTTAAAATAAAATGTTTGCATACTGATAGCATCTATAGTACATACAGCAATGGGTCACATGCAGCCACAGGTAGGGTTGCCACCTCTCCCTGATTTCCTGGATTCTCCAGGATTTGGTGGCCAGAGGAGTAACTAGGGTTTTTGGAGCCCAGGGCAAGATCAATAATGGCGCCCCCCCCCCCAAAAAAAAATAAATAATTTTTTCTTAATAAAATAAATTAATAAAATGATAATGAAAAAAAAAATACAAAAGGAAAGTATGTGCAGACGCCACCGGTGTCACTGCATATAAAGATGTCAGGGTGTGTATGTATGTGTATGTAGGTGCAGTGGTCGAAGTTGAATTTTTGAAGGTGGAATGAAAGAGTGCAGATAGCAATTATGCGCGCGCCGAAGGCGCGCGCGCTCCGGAAAAGGGGCGTGGTCACTCAAAAGGGGCGTGTCCTTCAGTATAGTAGTACCCCTTATACTATCTAGTACTGGTGCCCCTTTCACATTATAGCACACGGTATGAGCCGAAATTCACATTATAGCACACAGTATGAGCCGAAATTCACATTGCCCCACACGGCATGAGCCGAAATTCACATTATAGCACACAGTATGAGCCGAAATTCACATTACCCCACATGGTATGAGCCAAAATTCACGTTATAGCACACGGTATGAGCCGAAATTCACATTATAGCACACGGTATGAGCCAAAATTCACATTACTCCACATGGTATGAGCCAAAATTCACATTTCCCCACATGGTATGAGCAGAAATTCACATTTCCCCACATGGTATGAGCAGAAATTCACATTACAGCACACGGTATGAGCCGAAATTCACATTACAGCACACGGAATGAGCCAAAATTCACATTACCCCACATAGTATGAGCCGAAATTCACATTATAGCACACGGTATTAGCCAAAATTCACGTTACAGCACATGATATGAGCCAAAATTCCCATTATAGAGTTAGGGGATCCTACCCCCAGAATTAACATGGCCTGTGGGGCACTATGATGAGGGGAGCCCACCCCCTTAATAGACTAATTGCAGAGTTTAGCAGCGGAAGGGCTGCAGCGGTTTCTCACCCCAAGCTGCGGCGCTTCTGCCACCTCCGACACTCCACATCTTCGGCACCACCCGGGATGCAGAGCACCGCACCGGGTATGCACCCTTTTCAGTGTGGCCTGCTGCGCTCCGAAGGGGTTCTTGTTTCATGCTGCAGGATCCCGATGTGCGCCTTCCTCCCCGCTGTTACTGTCACGGTAAGCATTAGTATCGTTTACCGCAGAGGCCATTTTCTGAGGCATATGTGTTAAACCTCAGGAACTGAGATGCCCTTCTCACCATACAGCTGTGTGGCCGAGCCGGGCGGGGGGACATCCAGCAGCAGCATGCCGGATATCAGCTGCAGAGGGTGCGGGCTTTACATACTTGGGGCAGCTGGATATTCAACAGTGCTGAAAGCCTCCGGAGCCCGCACCCCCGGAGCTGCAGTACACCGGCAGAGGACACCCATCCCCCGAACCCTGCGTAGCCCAAAGCCGGAGATCAGCAGCATGTTGAACGCGGAAGCAGAAGCTGCTTATTGCCGGTCAGCATGCTGCTGATCTCCGGCTTTGGGCTCCGCATGTGCATTACAGCCCCCACCCTCGGCTGCTGATATCTGGCATGCTGCCCCTGCTGCTGGCTTTCCACCCGCCCGGCTCGCCCACCCAGCTGGATGGTGAGTAAGAAGGGCATCTCAGTGCCCGTGGTTTAATACATATCTCTCTTCGGTAAATGGCCATTAGTACATCCCACACACACTGATTACACACACACAGACTGGCCACCCCCAAATCCTACACACACCCACTCAGACTACACACACACACACACACACACACATTCTCATACTTTCCTCTCCCCCACACACACACTGGACTGCAAAAATTTACACACACTGACACTGTTCCACACACACACAATTAACACACACTCACACTGTCCCACACACACAATTAACACACACGCACACTGTCCCACACACCAGTGGCGTGCGGTGAGGTCAGTGGCGTGCGGTGAGGCACTACAGCCATAATGTCCGCCGAATCCTGTTGATAAACCCTACCGCCACCAAGCCAATGCCCGCCACTGCCTCTGAGCCGATGCCACCACCAATGGCTTACAAACTCGCCCACCATCAACTGACCCAGCCCTCCGCCACTAATTTGCAACTCAGTCCAAAGTTGCCAATGCCCGCTGCATGCCTGCTCATCATACTTGTGATGTTGTATTGTACATTTTTATAGAAAAAAATAATAATCAGTGTTTGGGACTGGGAAGGGAGTGGGAGGAGGACATGAATGCAATTTTGTTGTCCAGGGTTTCCATTAACTTAATGGAGAAGGGTCTGAATGGGTTAAAAATGTAAAAAAAAACTGCATGAGGTCCCCCTCCTAAGTATAACCAGCCTCGGGCTCTTTGAGCCGGTCCTGGTTGTTTAAATACTGGGAAAAGATTGGACAGGGGTTCCCCGTATTTAGACAACCAGCATCGGGCTCTTAGTCCGGTCCTGGTTCCAAAAATACGGGGGACAAAAGATGTAGGGGTCCCCCCGTATTTTTAAAACCAGCACCGGGCTCCACTAGCCAGGGACATAATGCCACAGCCGGGGGACACATTTATGTAGGTCCCTGCGGCCGTGGCATTACCCCCCCAACTAGTCACCACTGGCCGGGGTTCCCTGGAGGAGTGGGGACCCCTTAAATCAAGGGGTCACCCCCCCTCCAGGCACCCAAGGGCCAGGGGTGAAGCCCGAGGCTGTCCCCCCCATCCGTGGGCTGTGGATGGGAGGCTGATAGCCATGTAAGTAAAAAAAGAATATTGTTTTTTGTTGTGGAACTACAAGGCCCAGAAAGCCTCCCCCGCTTGCTGGTACTTGGAGAACCTCAAGTACCAACATGCAGGGAAATAACGGGCCCGCCGGTACCTGTAGTTCTACAACAGAAAAAATACCCAAATAAAAACACAACTCACACACCGTGACAGTAAAAATTTATTAAAGCACACTGACACACTCACACATACTTACCTATATCCCACGCCGGTCACGTCCACTTGTCCAGTAGAATCCAATAGGGGTAGCTGTAAAAATGAGAGACACATTACTTACCTACATCCCACGCCGGTCACGTCCACTTGTCCAGTAGAATCCAGTAGGGGAATCTGTAAAAATGAGAGACAGATTACTTACCTACATCCCACGCCAGTCACGTCCACTTGTCCAGTAGAATCCAATAGGGGTACCTGTAAAAATGAGAGACAGATTACTTACCTACATCCCACGCCGGTCACGTCCACTTGTCCAGTAGAATTCAATAGGGGTACCTGTAAAAATGAGAGACAGATTACTTACCTACATCCCACGCTGGTCACGTCCACTTGTCCAGTAGAATCCAGTAGGGGAATCTGTAAAAATGAGAGACAGATTACTTACCTACATCCCACGCTGGTCACGTCCACTTGTCCAGTAGAATCCAGTAGGGGAATCTGTAAAAATGAGAGACAGATTACTTACCTACATCCCACGCCGGTCACGTCCACTTGTCCAGTAGAATCCAATAAGGGTACCTGTAAAAATGAGAGACAGATTACTTACCTACATCCCACGCCGATCACGTCCACTTGTCCAGTAGAATCCAATAGGGGTACCTGTAAAAATGAGAGACAGATTACTTACCTACATCCCACGCTGGTCACGTCCACTTGTCCAGTAGAATTCAATAGGGGTACCTGTAAAAATGAGAGACAGATTACTTACCTACATCCCACGCTGGTCACGTCCACTTGTCCAGTAGAATTCAATAGGGGTACCTGTAAAAATGAGAGACAGATTACTTACCTACATCCCACGCTGGTCACGTCCACTTGTCCAGTAGAATCCAGTAGGGGAATCTGTAAAAATGAGAGACAGATTACTTACCTACATCCCACGCTGGTCACGTCCACTTGTCCAGTAGAATCCAGTAGGGGAATCTGTAAAAATGAGAGACAGATTACTTACCTACATCCCACGCCGGTCACGTCCACTTGTCCAGTAGAATCCAATAGGGGTACCTGTGAAAATGAGAGAGAGATTACTTACCTACATCCCACGCCGATCACGTCCACTTGTCCAGTAGAATCCAATAGGGGTACCTGTAAAAATGAGAGACAGATTACTTACCTACATCCCACGCTGGTCACGTCCACTTGTCCAGTAGAATTCAATAGGGGTACCTGTAAAAATGAGAGACAGATTACTTACCTACATCCCACGCTGGTCACGTCCACTTGTCCAGTAGAACCCAGTAGGGGAATCTGTAAAAATGAGAGAGAGATTACTTACCTACATCCCACGCCGATCACGTCCACTTGTCCAGTAGAATCCAATAGCGTTACCTGTAAAAATGAGAGACAGATTACTTACCTACATCCCACGCCGATCACGTCCACTTGTCCAGTAGAATCCAATAGGGCAGGGGTTCTCAAACTCGGTCCTCAGGACCCCACACAGTGCATGTTTTGCAGGTAACCCAGCAGGTGCACAGGTGTATTAATTACTCACTGACACATTTTAAAAGGTCCACAGGTGGAGCTAATTATTTAACTTGTGATTCTGTGAGGAGACCTGCAAAACATGCACTGTGTGGGGTCCTGAGGACCGAGTTTGAGAACCTGTGCAATAGGGGAATCTGTAAAATGAGAGACAGATTACTTACCTACATCCCACGCCGGTCACGTCCACTTGTCCAGTAGAATCCAATAGCGTTACCTGTAAAAATGAGAGACAGATTACTTACCTACATCCCACGCTGGTCACGTCCACTTGTCCAGTAGAACCCAATAGGGGAATCTGTAAAAATGAGAGACAGATTACTTACCTACATCCCACACCGGTCACGTCCACTTGTCCAGTAGAATCCAATAGGGGTACCTGTGAAAATGAGAGAGAGATTACTTACCTACATCCCACGCCGATCACGTCCACTTGTCCAGTAGAATCCAATAGGGGTACCTGTAAAAATGAGAGACAGATTACTTACCTACATCCCACGCCGGTCACGTCCACTTGTCCAGTAGAATCCAATAGGGGTACCTGTAAAAATGAGAGACAGATTACTTACCTACATCCCACGCCGGTCACGTCCACTTGTCCAGTAGAATTCAATAGGGGTACCTGTAAAAATTAAAATGATACTTACAAACTGCAATCCACAGGAGGAGAGAGAGAGAGAGAGAGAGAGAGAGAGAGAGAGGGGGGGGGAAGAGACTAACCTGTGCTGCTGCCGGGGAGACCGGCACACACTGCAGGGCCACGACGGGAGGACGGAGCCGGCGGAGGAGGGGGAGAGCCGCACACCGCCGCTCCTGTCAGCGGCAGCGGAGGAGGATGGGGCGCACACTACAGACGCCAATTACCGCCGGGACAATTAACACACACACACACACAATTAACCCACGCACACTGTCCCACACACAATTAACACACACGCACGCACACTGTCCCACACACACAAATATCACACACGCACACTGTCCCACACACAATTAACAAACACGCACTGTCCCACACACACATACAATTAACACACTCACACTGTCTCACACACACACACACACTTAACACACGCACACTGTCCCACACACACACAATTAACACACACGCACACTGTCCCACACACACACAATTGATACACACGCACACTGTCCCACACACACACAATTAACACACACGCACACTGTCCCACACACACACAATTAACACACACTCAAACTGTCCCACACACACAATTAACACACTCACACTGTCCCACACACACACACACACAATTAACACACTCACACTGTCCCACACATACACAATTAGCACACGCACACTGTCCCACACATACACAATTAACACACGCACACTGTCCCACACACACACAATTAACACGCACTCAAAACTGTCCCACACACACAATTAACACACTCACACTGTCACACACACACACACAATTAACAAACACGCACTGTCCCACACACACAATTAACACACTCACACACACACACACACAATTAACACACACACACTGTCCCACACACACACAATTAACACACGCACACTGTCCCACACACACAATTTACACACACTCAAACTGTCCCACACACACAATTAACACACTCACACTGTCCCACACACAATGTCACACGCACACTGTCCGACACACACACACTTAACACACACACACACACACACAAAATGTCCCGCACCCCCTTCCCGCTCACCTGCACTTACTGCTGTTCAGGGCAGGGGCCACACGCCCCCCCGAGGTCGCGCACGCGCATGCGCGCACCTCCGCGGTCGCGATCGCGTACACACAGACACTTTTGCAGGGGGGAGTAGGGGGAGGCTCCTGGCTGCCGCTGCCTGTCTATTGTGACAGGCACAGCAGCCGGGGAGACAGGGAAAGCGCCGCGGGTAGCGCCGGCGGAATCCCTGAAGCATGGGGCGAGTGGGCCGTGCAGGTGCCGGTGGCGCCCCCCTCTGTTGGGGCTGCCATGGCGCCCAGGGCACGTGCCCTGCTCGCCCCGTGCTAGATACGCCTCTGTTGGTGGCAACCCTCCAGGAGGCTTTCCCTTTACCCGGATTCCTGGATTCTCCAGGAATAAGGGGACCCTGGAAGCACCAGCACTGCTCCTTGGCAGCAGAGGAACTCAGTGAACTAAAGTGACTGTCTCGCGAGATGATGACATCAAATCTTGCGAGACTGTGTTCAGCCCAGACTGAACCAGACTCAGCCCAGACTCAGGGCCATCTTAGCAGTTTAGGCTCCTGGGCACATCAAGGCACTGGGCCCCCTACCCATCCTCCAGCGCTAGGGTTGTGTGGGGGGGTGCTATCAGCGACAGCTTTGATGTCCCGCGGGCGGTAGGGGGTGTTCTGTCTTCCGCTAATCATGTTGGACCTGGAGCAGTAATTTCTGCTAATTATCCCTGTACTGCACAGATGGGGCTTAACTGTAGAAGGGGGCATTGGGCTGAATGAAGAAGCCCTGGTACATGACTTCCAGGGTGGTAGGGGGTAGTTGATATATAGGGGAGGGGTGGATAGCGGAGTGGTGTTAATAATTATAATTTTCCGGTGGGAGGACAGCTTGCTTGACTGCAGATATCTCAAGCTCCTGAAAATACATTTCTCAGCTTTGAATGGGATAAAAACTAGAGAGTCCCACCTTTCAGAAGGTTCTGGAGACTTGGGGATCAGAGTTCAGAAGCCAGAGCAATTCATCAATGAAAATATAAAACTGCATATTAGGTGTGTGAAGCTGGAGCAGGGACCAGCTGCTGGAAGGCTGATATCTCTGGTTTTGGGCATAGTAGAGACAAGATGCCAGTGTCCACCAAAAGGGGAGAGTCACAGCTTTTGGATTATGTCCTCAGAAAAACTCTAAATCAGACAGAACCCGAGATATCTGGCTGGGAAGAGGAATTAACAGGCTTGGATGGGTACTACTGCTTTCAAGTCGAATATCTCCGGTTCCCCAGGGCCGATTTTAAAAAATCTGATACCCCTGGAAAGAGGGGACTCTCAGCTATCAGATAAGTGCCCCTATACTCCTGGGGCCCTTGGGCAAAAGCCCATTGAACCCGTACGAAAAGACGGCCCTGCTCAGACTGAGCCAAAGCTGCCGTGACGCTGCCATGGGCAGCTCTTCCTCAGTGTTTTCCCGGGCTGCGGTGGTGAAGTAACGCCGGCCCGGCTCATGTGAGAAGAGCAACGAGAGCTGACAGACATGTCACACATATATTTATAATATAATGAGCATGCATTAAACAAATAGAGGCTCAAGTTATATATAGATATATGTATATTTCTCTGACGTCCTAGTGGATGCTGGGTACTCCGTAAGGACCATGGGGAATAGACGGGCTCCGCAGGAGACTGGGCACTCTAAAAGAAAGATTAGGTACTATCTGGTGTGCACTGGCTCCTCCCTCTATGCCCCTCCTCCAGACCTCAGTTAGAATCTGTGCCCGGCTCGAGCTGGTTGCACACTAGGGGCTCTCCTGAGATTCTAGTAAAGAAAGTATTTGTTAGGTTTTTTATTTTCAGTGAGATCTGCTGGCAACAGACTCACTGCTACGAGGGACTTAGGGGAGAGAAGCGAACCTACCTGCTTGCAGCTAGCTTGGGCTTCTAGGCTACTGGACACCATTAGCTCCAGAGGGATCGAACACAGGCCCAGCCTCGGTCGTCCGGTCCCGGAGCCGCGCCGCCGTCCCCCTTGCAGAGCCAGAAGCAAGAAGAACATCCTGGAAATCGGCGGCTGAAGACTCCGGTCTTCATTAAGGTAGCGCACAGCACTGCAGCTGTGCGCCATTGCTCCCTATGCACACCACATACTCCGGTCACTGATGGGTGCAGGGCGCTGGGGGGGGCGCCCTGGGCTGCAATTAGAGTACCTTACATTGGCAAACAGCACATAATATAGTCTAAAAAACTATATATGTGCAAAAATCCCCCGTCATAATATAAATATAAGAGCGGGAGAAGTCCGCCGAGAAGGGGGCGGGGCTATCTCCCTCAGCACACTGGCGCCATTTCCTCTTCACAGCTCCGCTGGAAGACAGCTCCCCAGGCTCTCCCCTGCAGTTTCCAGGCTCAAAGGGTAAAAAAGAGAGGGGGGGCACTAAATTTAGGCGCAAACTGCATATGTAAAGCAGCTATAGGGAAAAATCACTTTGTGTTAGTGTAAATCCCTGATTATATAGCGCTGTGGTGTGTGCTGGCATACTCTCTCTCTGTCTCCTCAAAGGACTTTGTGGGGTCCTGTCCTCAGTCAGAGCATTCCCTGTGTGTGTGCGGTGTGTCGGTACGGCTGTGTCGACATGTTTGATGAGGAGGCTTATGTGGAGGTGGAGCAGGTGCCGATAAGTGTGATGTCACCCCCTGCGGGGTCGACACCTGAGTGGATGGATATGTGGAAGGTATTAACCGACAGTGTCAACTCATTACATAAAAAGTTCGATGACGCAGCTTTGGGACAGCCGGCATCTCAGCCCGCGCCTGCCCAGGCATCTCAGAGGCCGTCAGGGGCTCAAAAACGCCCGCTACCTCAGATGGCTGACACAGATATCGACACGGAGTCTGACTCCAGTGTCGACGAGGATGAGACAAATATACAATCCACTAGGGCCATCCGATGTATGATTACGGCAATGAAAAATGTGTTGCACATTTGTGACATTAACCCGGTTACCACAAAAAAGGGTATTATGTTTGGGGAGAAAAAGCAGCCAGTGACGTTTCCCCCATCTGATGAGTTAAACGAATTGTGTGAAGAAGCGTGGGGTTCCCCAGATAAGAAACTAGTAATTTCTAAGCGGTTACTAATGGCGTACCCTTTCCCGCCAACGGATAGGTTACGCTGGGAGACATCCCCTAAGGTGGACAAAGCGCTCACACGCTTATCAAAAAAGGTGGCACTGCCGTCTCAGGATACGGCCGCCTTAAAGGAGCCTGTAGATAGAAAGCAGGAGGCTATCCTGAAGTCTGTGTATACACACTCAGGTACTATACTGAGACCTGCTATTGCTTCAGCATGGATGTGTAGTGTTGCAGCAGCATGGTCTGATTCCCTGTCAGATAACATTGATTCCCTTGACAGGGACACTATTTTGCTAACCATAGAGCATATTAAAGACGTAGTCTTATATATGAGAGATGCACAGAGGGACATTTGCCGGCTGGCATCTAGAATTAATGCAATGTCCATTTCTGCCCGGAGAGTATTATGGACTCGGCAGTGGACAGGTGATGCTGATTCTAAAAGGCACATGGAAGTTTTGCCTTATAAGGGTGAGGAATTGTTTGGGGACGGTCTCTCGGACCTCGTGTCCACAGCAACAGCTGGGAAGTCGACCTTTTTACCTCAGGTCCCCTCACAGCCTAAGAAAGCACCGTATTATCAAGTACAGTCCTTTCGGCCTCAGAAAGGCAAGCGGGTCAGAGGCGCGTCCTTTCTGCCCAGAGGCAGGGGTAGAGGGTAAAAGCTGCACCAGACAGCCAATTCCCAGGAACAAATATCCTCCCCTGCTTCCACTGAGTCCACCGCATAGCGCTGGGGCTCCACAGGTGGAGCCAGGTGCGGTGGGGGCCCGTCTCCGGAACTTCAGCGACCAGTGGGTTTGCTTACAGGTGGATCTCTGGGTTCTACAGGTATCTCAGGGATACAAGCTGGAGTTTGAGACGTCTCCCCCTCGCCATTACCTCAAAACCTCCAGCAGGTGATAATCAAAGTTCCTCTCCTTCAACAGGGACGAGGTTACTATTCCACAATGTTTGTGATACCGAAACCTGACGGTTCGGTGAGACCCATTCTAAATTTGAAATCCTTGAACACTTATATAAGGAAGTTCAAGTTCAAAATAGAATTGCTCAGGGCGGTTATTGCAAGCCTGGAAGAGGGGGATATTATGGTGTCACTGGACATCATGGATGCTTACCTACATGTCCCCATTTACCCACCTCACCAGGAGTACCTCAAGGTTGTGGTACAGAACTGCCATTACCAATTCCAGACGTTGCCGTTTGGTCTGTCCACGGCACCGAGGGTGTGTTCCAAGGTAATGGCCAAAATGATGATACTCATTCGAAAGAAGGGAGTTATAATTATCCCGTACTTGGACGATCTCCTTATAAAGGCGAGGTCCAAGGAGCAGTCGTTGATCGGAGTAGCACTATCTCAGGAAGTGCTACAACAGCACGGCTGGATTCTGAATATCCCAAAGTCGCAGCTGGTTCCTACGACGCGTCTGCTGATATTGGGCATGTTTCTGGACACAGAACAGTAGAAGGTGTTTCTCCTGGAGGAGAAGGCCAAGGAGTTGTCATCTCTGGTCAGAGACCTCCTGCAACCAAAACAGGTGTCGGTGCATCATTGCACGCGAATCCTGGAAAAGATGGTAGCATTTTTCGAAGCAATTCCCTTCGGCAGGTTCCTTGCAAGGAACTTTCAGTGGGACCTGTTAGACAAGTGAGGATCGCATCTTCAGATGCATCGGCTGATCACCCTGTCCCCGAGGGCCAGGGTGTCTCTGCTGTGGTGGCTGCAGAGTGCTCATCTTCTCGAGGGCCGCAGATTCGGCATTCAGGACTGGGTCCTGGTGACCACGGATGCAAGCCTCCGAGGTTGGGGAGCAGTCACTCAGGGAAGAAACTTCCAAGGACAATGGTCGAGTCAGGAGACTTCCCTACACATAAATATTCTGGACCTACGGGCTATTTACAATGCCCTAAGGCAAGCAGAACCCCTGCTTCAAAACCAGCCGGTGCTGATTCAGTCAGACAACATCACGGCTGTCGCCCATGTAAACCGACAAGGCGGCACAAGAAGCAGGATGGCGTTGGCAGAAGCCACAAGGATTCTCCGATGGGCGGAGTATCACGTGCTAACACTGTCAGCAGTGTTCATTCCGGGTGTGGAAAACTAGGAAGAAGACTTCCTCAGCAGGCACGACCTCCACCCGGAAGAGTGGGGACTTCATCCAGAAGTCTTCACGCAGATTGTGAACCGTTGGGAACGGCCACAGGTGGACATGATGGCGTCCCGCCTCAACGAAAGCTAAAAAAGTATTGCGCCAGGTCAAGAGACCCTCAGGCGATAGCTGTGGACGCACTAGTGACACCGTGGGTGTACCAGTCGGTTTATGTGTTCCCTCCTCTTCCTCTCATAACCCAAGGTACTGAGGATAGTAAGTAAGAGAGGAGTAAGAACTATACTCGTAGTTCTGGATTGGCCAAGAAGAACTTGGTACCCGGAACTACAAGAAATTATCTCGGAGGACCCATGGCCTCTGTCTCTCAGACAGGACCTGTTACTGCAGGGGCCCTGTCTGTTCCAAGACTTACCGCGGCTGCGTTTGAAGGCTTGGCGGTTGAACGCCGGATCCTAACGGAAAAGGGCGTTCCAGATGAAGTGATTCCTACGCTGTTAAAGGCTAGGAAAGACGCTGCCTGAAGTTCAGACGTTGTTAAGGGAGTGCTGCATATTCAGCCCCCTTTTTGTGCCTCCAGTGGCACCTTGGGATCTCAACGTAGTGTTGGATTTCCTAAAATCACATTGTTTTGAGCCACTTCAGAACGTGGAGTTGAAGTATCTCACGTGGAAAGTGTTCATATATATATTTGGCCTTGGCTTCGGCTAGGCGTGTGTCAGAATTGGCGGCTTTGTCGTGTGAAAGCCCTTATCTGATCTTCCATAGGGACAGGGCAGAATTGAGGACTCGTCCCCAATTTCTCCCTAAGGTGGTATCAGCGTTTCATTTGAACCAACCTATTGTGGTGCCTGCGGCTACTCGGGACTTGGAGGCCCCCAAGTTGCTGGATGTAGTCCGGGCCCTGAAAATCTATGTTTCCAGGACGGCTAGAGTCAGAAAATACTGACTCGCTGTTTCTCCTGCATGCACCCAACAAGCTGGGTGCTCCTGCTTCTAAGCAGACTATTGCTCGCTGGATCTGTAGCACGATTCACCTTGCACATTCTGCGGCTGGACTGCCGCATCCTAAATCAGTAAAAGCCCATTCCACGAGGAAGGGGGCTCTTCTTGGGCGGCTGCCCAAGGGGTTTCGGCATTACAACTTTGCCGAGCTGCTACCTGGTCGGGGTCAAACACGTTTGCAAAATTCTACAAGCTTGATACCCTGGCTGAGGAGGACCTTGAGTTTGCTCATTCGGTGCTGCAGAGTCATCCGCACTCTCCCGCCCGTTTGGGAGCTTTGGTATTATCCCCATGGTCCTTACGGAGTACCCAGCATCCACTAGGACGTCAGAGAAAATAAGAATTTACTCACCGGTAATTCTATTTCTCGTAGTCCGTAGTGGATGCTGGGAGCCCGTCCCAAGTGCGGATTGTCTGCAATACTTGTATACAGTTATTGCTTAACTAAAGGGTTATTGTTATGAGCCATCTGTTCAGTGAGGCTCAGTTGTTATTCATACTGTTAACTGGGTATAGTTATCACGAGTTGTACGGTGTGATTGGTGTGGCTGGTATGAGTCTTACCCTGGATTCCAAATCCTTTCCTTGTAGTGTCAGCTCTTCCGGGCACAGTTTCCCTAACTGAGGTCTGGAGGAGGGGCATTGAGGGAGGAGCCAGTGCACACCAGATAGTACCTAATCTTTCTTTTAGAGTGCCCAGTCTCCTGCGGAGCCCGTCTATTCCCCATGGTCCTTATGGAGTACCCAGCATCCACTACGGACTACGAGAAATAGAATTACCGGTGAGTAAATTCTTATTTTCTTAATCCATAACAGACACCTTTTAGTAGTGCATTTGTTTATTTAACCTGTTGAAGCGTGATACTGATTAGCTTGTGTGCAACAATCTAGTTTTAAGGCACCAAATGCCTGTAATGTATCCAAGTGGCGACTATTATATGCCTATTTATATGGATACACTGTTTCATTTAGATTGTTTGTACGTAAAATATGTTATAAATATGGTACATCATGTTAGTTACATGAACATTGCTTGGTGCTGCGGGGGGGAAAGGGGGGGGGGGTTGGTATTGGGGGGGTGGATCTCCAGGATTCGATGATTGCATGAGGTGGCAAACCTAGCCACAGGTCAGAACCATCTTGTGTGCCCATTCAATGTATGCAATCTCCAGATGCAAACATTTTATTTTAAACATTTCTAGTTTACAGAAGATTGTGTATTAGCCAATGGAGCTGATTTAATGGGGGATATTCAATTGATTTAAAAGTCAGTTAGGTGTCTGTTTTTTATTATATAATAGAGAGAAAAAAACAGACACCCAACCGACTTTTCAAACATTTGAATTCCCCCCAGTGAGTCACAAGCTCCAGTAATATAAAGTGTTGCGTTCATTTTACATGCACATTTCAGTAAGGAGAGATGGCAACTAACTGGCGCCCCCTCTTTTGACTTTGCACGACTTCACAATAACTGAGTCCACGCGTACTTGGGCAAAGTAAACAGTCATAGCTTTAGTCATTCACATAAAACCAAATACAACAAAGACCCAAACAAGAGGTTGTGGGGCAAGGAGAGTACTGGAAGGCGTGTTCCAGTGACATGCGGTGGGGTCATACTAATGTGTATGCCAGAGGTTTGACTGTAAAAAGTATATGAAAAATACAAAGGATATATTATACATATCTTCTTTGTATTATTCTAATCATTTTTTACAGCCAAAACTCCCCTTTGCGTATAAGACCTCGTAAACCACAACGTCGAGCTCGCTGGTTAGACAACAGTGTTAGTGAGCTCAAGAAAAGGGGGCGTAGACTGGAAAGACGATGGAGGAAGACTAACCTAGAGGATGACAAAATAAATCTAATAAAGCATAACAGAATATCAATCGACAATCACCCGTAAGAAATCACAGTCCCTGTCAAATGAGATCACGGCAGCAAACAATAGGCCAGAGCAACTGTTCCGCACAGTGGAGATGCTTTGCAAGCCAGCATGCCTGCAGACTGATGAGACCCTCTCCCAGGCAAGATGCAAACATCTTTGCAGGTAAAATATCCACCATCTGCGCTGGAATCTCCACAGTGCCATCAAAGGAGTGCCAAACTACAAAGCCTGCCAATATAAGCCACCTGCCTTCATGGACCATCTTTAATCCAGTAGTGGATGCAAAGGACATTACTGAAATTGCTCTGATTTTGCGTACCACCATCTGTGATTTGGACCCTGCCTCAACCAAGCTTCTAATAGGTTGTATGGATATATTGGTCCTGTCTTTGCAAAAATTATTCAATGCTCTTTGCAGACAGGCATTTTTCCTGGACCCCTAAAGAAAGCAATTGTTAGACCTCTTCTTAAAAAACCTAATTTAGATCCCGACTGCATGACCAACTACAGACCGGTATCAAACCTTCCTTTTCTAGGAAAGGTTATTGAGAAAGTGGTTGCAAATCAACTGGGGACCAGCCTGACAACCCATGATATCTATGATCCATTCCAATCAGGATTCAGGAGAAGACATAGCACTGAAACAGCCCTGGTGTGTGTGTTAAATGATCTTCAGATGGCAAGAGACAGAGGTGACTGTTCAATATTAATCCTTCTGGATCTCTCTGCAGCATTTGATACCGTGGACCATGGGCTTCTGATTGAGCGACTGATACATTTTTGTGGACTGGATGGTACAGTCCTAAACTGGTTCAAATCATTTCTCACAGGCAGGTCACAGAGAGTATCGTCTGGAGTATACTCATCACCATCAGTGCCATTGCCATGTGGTGTCCCACAAGGTTCTATGCTTTTTGCAGTATACATGCTCCCGCTGGGTGAAATAATCAACCACTGCTATGCAGATGATACACAACTGTACTTGTCCTTTGCTCTGGGCACTGATAACCCAATAGCAACCCTAAATGGCTGTCTAGCTGAACTCCAGGAGTGGATGAGTGCCAGTTGGCTGTGACTGAACCCGGATAAAACAGAGGTCCTTATGATAGGACCACAACATCAAAAGACAAGACTACAGCATAGCCAACCAACTGGACTTACACTCTGGGATTCAGAATTACAAACCACAGATAGTGTGCGTAATCTTGGCATTGTTCTGGATGGTGGCTTGACACTTAAACATCAGATATCAGCCACAATCAAATCCTCATTCTTTCACCTGAGGAACATAGCCAGAATCAAGCACTTAATTCCCTCAGATGATCTGCCAAAAGTCATCCATGCATTTGTATCATCTTGATTAGACTACTGTAATGCCCTCTACCTTGGTCTCCCAGCAAAAGAATTGCACAGCTTACAGGTTGTTATGAACCACAGGTAGTGGTTCATTCCTATTTTATGTTTATAAGTAGTCTTGCAGGCCAGGATTTCCCGTTGCTCTGGTTTAAGAAGATTCTAGTTTGCTGCCAGTGGTGAGTCTGTGTGATTGCAGCTTGTTCCCATGTGTTCAGCCTCACCTGTCTGTTGATTGCACCTCTCAGTTGTGCAGCAGGGCAGCTGCACGACATAATTAATTAAGACTCTCTGTTATATGCTGGCTCAGTGCAATTCACAGACGCTGGTGATATTTCCAGATTTCCAGGTTTCCTGGGTTCCAGAGTTCTTGAGTTCTGAGCTAGTCCCTGCCAGTTCCTGAGCTCCTGTCTAGCAGTGTCTGTCTAGCTGCTTTGAGTGTGGGTTCCTGTGTCGATTCCAGTGTCGATTCCAGTGTCTGATCCTGTGTCCTGCCGTGAAGCGTTCCTGTCCAGGAGTCCTGTGGCTTTGTCTGTGCCTGGTCGAATATCTGGCTTCTTGGTGTCCACCGGTCTGTCGTTTGGGATTCTGCCTGTCCTCCAGTTCTGAGAGTCTGTGTCGGCTACATTGGGGGGGTTCCTGTCCATTTGCCAGTATTTGTACCGGTTCCGTGAGTAGCAGCTTTGCCGCGTCCGTCGGCTCAGGCCGCAGTATTCTTTGGTTATAATTTGTTTCTGGTGTTTTGCAGAGGGTTCTGCTTGTGCTGTCACCGCCGGTACACAACGGTATTGTGTCGGCGAGTGGACAGCATTTCCTTTGTTGTTCTTTTCCTGATATATTCCTTTAGAGGAGAGCCTTTTGAGTGGGCAACCAGCCTAATGAAAGCTGAAGATCCCATTCTTCAGGATCCCCCGGCATTCAGTGATGCAGTTATTAAGAGATATGGTTCCAAAGAAATTGGTTCAGGTTCCTCTAGGTCACCCGTCTTATCTGCTGAGAGTTCACCGTATTCTGTAAATTCGGCACAAGAGTCTCAGCCCGTTGTTTTGACTGCAGGATGTGCTTTTCTCTCTTCTTCTAATAGTAGTACTTTGCCTGAAAGTTCAGCTCCCAAGGTTAAGAAACCAATTTTTAGCTAGAGGTCCCCTTGTTATTATCCTGTCTCGGTTCACGCCTTGTCTCAATCTAAGACCTGGGGGCATCGGAGTTGGGCAGACCTAATCCGCCCTTCAAACGCGGCTGCCGTGGGCCCAAGAAACCATAGTCACTCAGGCGTGAACGGACCACACGGGTGAAACAACGGAGGTAGGGTGCTAGGGGCTATTTCCACACCACACCTCGTTTCAGCGTCACGTTCTGGTGCTCAGGACTCACTACGCAACATCTCCCTTGTTCTGAGCACCAGGAACATAACACAGCTGGTGTAAAACACAGCTGCCGGGCTGTTAACCAACCAGCCCCGTTCTAACCACATAACACCCATACTCTACTCCCTTCACTGGCTGCCTGTAAGATGGCGTATCATCTTCAAGATTGGCTTACTGAGTTTCAAAGCACTACATGACCAGGGCCCAAGGTACCTGAAGCAGCTTCTGACCCCATACTGCCCCACTCGATTACTGCGATCTGTAGATGAATGACTTTTAGCAGTACCTAGAATCTCCCATAATTCTTGGCCTCTCCCAGCACTAAATGAAAGCCAGGTGCATGCAGAGCAGCCACTGGCAGGTGGGACAGCGGGAAAGTAACAAAAAGCACAATAGTTGGAAGTGGTGCATACTGAGATCAATTTGAATACCCTTGGAATGCAAACTTTTGCAATCAGTGGCTTCTCTTTTGTTACATAATATTGCATTTTGTGTAATATTTTCTTTTCTGTACAGTATCTGTTTATAGTGTTCACTAATGTATACCCATGTAATCCTGTATGTTATTTACATATGTACAGCATACTTGTCTACTTTTGAAAACTAGTTTCACAGAGGTTATAAGGGGTAATTCAGACCTGATCGTAGCAGCAAGTCTGTGCAGTTTCTGCACAGCCCAGGACTTACTCAGCCGCTGCGATGATCCTGGAAGAACCTGACATCAGGAACCCTCCCTGGAAACGGCCGGGCACGCCTGTGTTTTCCTCGACACTCCCTGAAAACGGTGAGTTGACACCCCCGGACGGCCTCTTTCTGTCAATCTTCCTGCGTTCGCCACTGCGAACACTTTCTTCGTTAGTTCCATCGCTCCTCTGTGACAGCAACCACCGGTGACCGACGCGCCTGCGCATTGCGGCCTACACACATATGCACTGTTCAGACCCGTTCACATGGCTGCGAAAAAAGGCAGCGTGCGATTGAGTCTGAATGACCCCCCATGTTCACTGCAGGTGTGGCAGATATAACATGCGTAGAAGGGTCATTCAGACCTGATCGCTGCTGTGCGTTTTCGCACAGCAGCGATTGGGGATGAACTGCGCATGTGTGCATTGGGGGGGTCCGCGGTGGCTGTGTGACGTCACACGCAGCCGCTACGGCCCTCACAGCGACGAGTAACTCCTGCCAGGTGCTGCGCTGGCAGAGAGTTACTCCTAAAGTACTGTGCGATGCTGTTGTACTTCTGCGACGGGGTAGGGCCTGACATGCGGGACGGACTAGCCCTGTGCTGGGCGTCCTCCTGCATGTCAGTGTGCCTGATCGTAGCTGTGATAAATTTAGAGAGGGAGTTAGTTTTGGGTGGGTAATTTTGTTTCTGTGCAGGGTAAATACTGGCTGCTTTATTTTTACACTGCAATTTTGATTTCAGTTTGAACACACCCCACCCAAATCTTACTCTCTCTGCACGTTATATCTGCCCACCCTGCAGTGCACATAGGGGGTAATTCCGACCCGATCGCAGCGTGCTTTCGTTTGCACAGCTGCGACCGGGTCACTACTGCGCACGCACGGGGGCTGTAATGCGCACGCGCGTCGTTGCCCGGCGACAGCTGGCGCTGGGCAACGATGCTGACAGCGGAGAAAGCGGTCGCAGCGGTGGCCACAAGAAGATTGACTGCAGGAAGGCGTTCCGGGGCATCAACTGACCGTTGGAGGCCGTTTTCGGGGAGTGGTAAGAAAAACGCAGGCGTGTCCAGGCGAGCGGTGGCCACAAGAAGATTGACTGCAGGAAGGCGTTCCGGGGCATCAACTGACCGTTGGAGGCCGTTTTCGGGGAGTGGTAAGAAAAACGCAGGCGTGTCCAGGCGAACGGAGGGCAGATGTCTGAAAAGCGAACGCAGCCCTGCTATGCTAAAATACACTCCCCAATAGGCGGAGATTAGTTGATCGCACCAGCAGCAAAAAGTTGCTTGGTGCGATCAACTCGGAATGAGGGACATGGGGGGTAATTCTGAGTTGATCGCAGCAGGATCTTTGTTAGCAGTTGGGCAAAACCAAGGGGGTAATTCCAAGTTGATCGCAGCAGGAAATTTTTTAGCAGTTGGGCAAAACCATGGGGGTAATTCCAAGTTGGTCGCAGCAGGAATATTTTTAGCAGTTGGGCAAAACCATGTGCACTGCAGGGGAGGCAGATATAACATTTGCAGAGAGAGTTAGATTTGGGTGTGGTGAGTTCAATCTGCAATCTAAATTGCAGTGTAAAAAAAAAGCAGCCAGTATTTACCCTGCACAGAAACAAAATAACCCACCCAAATCTAACTCTCTCTGCACATGTTATATCTGCCTCCCCTGCAGTGCATATGGGGGGTAATTCTGAGTTGATCGCAGCAGCAAGTTTGTTAGCAATTGGGCAAAACCATGGGGGTAATTCCAAGTTGATCGCAGCAGGAAATTTTTTAGCAATTGGGCAAAACCATGTGCACTGCAGGGGAGGCTGATATAACATTTGCAGAGAGAGTTAGATGTGGGTGTGGTGTGTTCAATCTGCAATCTAATTTGCAGTGTAAAAATAAAGCAGCCAGTATATACCCTGCACAGAAACAAAATAACCCACCCAAATCTAACTCTCTCTGCAAATGTTATATCTCCCCCCCCCCCCCCCCCTGCAGTGCACATGGTTTTGCCCAATTGCTAACTTTCTTGCTGCTGCGATCAACTCAGAATTACACCCCATGTGCACTGGAGGGGGGGCAGCTATAAGATTTGCAGAGAGAGTTAGATTTGGGTCGGTTATTTTGTTTCTGTGCAGGGTAAATACTGGCTGCTTTATTTTTACACTGCAATTTAGATTTCAGTTTGCATACATCCCACCCAAATCTAACTCTCTCTGCACATGTTATATCTGTCCCCCCTGCAGTGCACATGGTTTTGCCCAATTGCTAACAAAATTGCTGCTGCGATCAACTCAGAATTAGGCTCATGGGGGGTAATTCTGAGTTGATCGCAGCAGCAAGTTTGTTAGCAATTGGGAAAAACCATGGCCCTCATTCCGAGTTGTTCGCTCGCAAGGCGATTTTAGCAGAGTTACACACGCTAAGCCGCCGCCTACTGGGAGTGAATCTTAGCTTCTTAAAATTGCGAACGATGTATTCGCAATATTGCGATTACAAACTACTTAGCAGTTTCAGAGTAGCTTCAGACTTACTCGGCATCTGCGATCAGTTCAGTGCTTATCGTTCCTGGTTTGACGTCACAAACACACCCAGCGTTCGCCCAGACACTCCTCCGTTTCTCCGGCCACTCCTGCGTTTTTTCCGGAAACGGTAGCGTTTTTTCCCACACGCCCATAAAACGGCCTGTTTCCGCCCAGTAACACCCATTTCCTGTCAATCACATTACGATCGCCGGAGCGAAGAAAAAGCCGTGAGTAAAAAAACTATCTTCATAGCAAAATTACTTGGCGCAGTCGCAGTGCGAACATTGCGCATGCGTACTAAGCAGAAAAACGCTGCGATGCGAAGAAATTTACCGAGCGAACGACTCGGAATGAGGGCCTATGTGCACTGCAGTGCAGGGGGGGGGCAGATATAACATTTGCAGAGAGAGTTAGATTTGGGTAGGTTATTTTGTTTCTGTGCAGGGTAAATACTGGCTGCTTAAGTTTTACACTGCTATTTAGATTTCAGTTTGAATACACCCCACAGTGGCAAACGCAGGATTTGCATGGGGGGGTTTCCAGAACTGGGCGGAGCCAATCACGGGGGTGGGGACTGAGGTGACCCAGCATATGTACATATATACACACACACACACATATCTACACATATATATATATATATATATACATACATACACACAGCATATTAAACATGCATATATATATATGTGTGTGTACACACATACAGTATATATATATATATATATATATACATACACACACACACGTGTATATATATATATATATATATATATATATCATGTGTGTGTGTTTATATGTATGTATGTATATACATGTGTATATATGTATGCACATGGATATATTATTATTATTATTATTATTATTATTATCCTTTATTTATATGGCGCCACAAGGGTTCCGCAGCGCCCAATTACAGAGTACATGAATAATCAAACAGGAAAACAGCAACTTACAGTTGATGACAGTATAGGACAAGTACAGGGTAAATACACATAGTTACATCAGCAGATAACACTGGAATAAGTATCAGGTGGCAGAAGACTGCTGGAGTTGATGCAGTTGAAGATTATTAAAGTAAGAATGGATAAGCACATGCCCCACCCAAATCTAACTCTCTCTGCACATTTTATATCTGCCCCTCCTGCAGTGCACATGGTTTTGCTCAACTGCTAAAAAAAATGTCCTGCTGCGATCAACTTGGAATTACCCCCATGGTTTTGCCCAACTGCTAACAAAAATCCTGCTGGGATCCACTCAGAATTACCCCCATGGTTTTGCCCAACTGCTAACAAATTTGTTGCTACAATCAACTCTGAATTAGGCCCCAGGTCTGAATTACCCCCATAGATGGTAATTCCAAGTTGATCGCAGCAGGAAATTTTTTAGCAGTTGGGTAGGGGGGGGGGGGCAGATGTAACATTTGCAGAGAGAGTTAGATTTGGGTGGGTTATTTTATTTCTGTGCAGGGTAAATACTGGCTGCTTTATTTTTACACTGCAAAGTAGATTGCAGACTGAACACACCACACCCAAATCTATCTCTCTCTGCACATGTTACATCTGCCTCCCCTGCAGTGCACATGGTTTTGCCCAATTGCTAACAGAATTCCTGCTGCGATCAACTTGGAATTACCCCCATAGTCTGTTGTAGAATGCAGCAAGCAAGGGCCCTCATTCCGAGTTGTTCGCTCGCTAGCTGCTTTTAGCAGCATTGCACACGCTAAGCCGCCGCCCTCTGGGAGTGTATCTTAGCATAGCAGAATTGCGAACAAAAGATTAGCAGAATTGCGAATAGAAATTTCTTAGCAGTTTCTGAGTAGCTCCAGACTTACTCAGCCATTGCGATCAGTTCAGTCAGTTTCGTTCCTGGTTTGACGTCACAAACACACACAGCGTTCGCCCAGACACTCCCCCGTTTCTTCAGACACTCCCGCGTTTTTCCCAGAAACGCCAGCGTTTTTCCGCACACTCCCATAAAACGGCCAGTTTCCGGCCAGAAACACCCACTTCCTGTCAATCACACTACGATCAGCACAGCGATGAAAAAGCTTAGTTATGCCGTGAGTAAAATACCTAACTTTTGTGTAAAATAACTAAGCGCATGCGCTCTGCGAACCTTGCGCATGCGCAGTAAGCGACTAATCGCAATATAGCGAAAATCAGCAACGAGCTAACAACTCGGAATGACCACTAAAGCTTGGTGTGCCTTTAAGGTGTCGTGTCATGCTCCACCCAAAGGGCATGTCTAGCTCCTCATATTTGCGTGTGTAAGCTCAAATGCTTGTCGCTAAATATTTGTATATAACATCATTAGCAATATAATTTGGAAAATATTGCAATTATTGATACTAACATTGCTGCATGCAATACTGAATTTCTTATTTGCATCTATTTGCTGTGATCAGAGGTGGATTTAGACCTCATGGGTCCCTAAGCAAGGTACCGATTTAGGAGCCCCCTCCCTCAAACAATCCAAAGCACTATATTTTCAGTACTGATTTATGACCCTTACACTATTTGGTGTTTTTCCTTCTTATATTCTGTTACAGTATATTACTTTCCCCCTTCACTGATTGCACCATGGGGGTAATTCCGAGCTGATCGTAGCTGTGCTAAGTTTAGTACAGCTACGATCAGGCACTCAGACATGCGGGGGGACGCTCAGCAAAGGGCTAGTCCGCCCCGCATGTCAGTGCCGCCCCCCCACCCCCCCTGCAGAAGTGCAAAAGCATCGCACTGCAGCAATGCTTTAGCATTTGAGGAGTAACTCCCGGCCAGCGCAGCTCCTGCGGCTGGCCGGGAGAACCTCTTTGCTGCCCGGGTCGCAGCGGCTGCGTGTAATGTCACGCAGCAGCCGCCGCAGCCCGCCCCACCCCAACGGTCCAGCCACGCCTGCATTGGCCGGACCACGCCCCCTAAACGGCGGCTTAACGACGCCGTCCAGCCCCCTCCCACACAGCGACCGTCTCTGCCTGTCAATCAGGCAGAGGCGATCGCTAGGCAACGACGGCCTTCGGCCGTCTGACATGCGCCGGCGCACTGCGGCACCGGCGCATGCGCAGTACTGACCCGATCGCATTGCTGCGATAAACTGCAGCATGCGATCGGGTCAGAATGACCCCCAATGTCCCCTCACCTATAATTTTACACCCAGTGCCGTATTAAGGGGGGGCTTAAGGGGTAATTACCCCTTGGCCCCTCTTTCTAATGGGGCCCACCGGCCAAAACTTCTGTCCACAGATGATCCTGCCTGTCTCCAGGCTCCACCGCCAGCAGCAGCATTCCCAGCAGCACCAGGAGTGCTGCTGCCTGTGGCGGAGCCTGGAGAGAAGTAGAATCATCCCTGACGCCTGCAATGGAATCTGCTCGCATGCTCTCCCCTCTGTCTGCAGCGCCAGTGTGAGTAGCGGCACTGTGCAACTGACACTCGAGGATGAGACATCATGAGGTCTCATCCCCCAAGAAGGCAACGAGGAGCGGGACATTAGGAGGCAGCTGGATGGACTCTGAAGGTGCCTGTCAGTGCTGCGGACATCAGTGACTTTGTAACTGAGGAGGAGAGGGGGGAGGGGGCGGCTGGGGTGGAGAGAATCATTAAATATATTTTATAAGGTTTTAAATATATTATTAAATATGTGATGGGGGTTTATGAACATTTTAAGGGATGGGGGAATCATTAAATATTTATGAGGTGGGGTAACATTAAATAAGGGGTGAGCGAGGGGCTCATCCCCTTTTTAATATGCCCCCACCTCATAAATATTTAATGATTCCCCCATCCCTTAAATAGTTCATGAGCCCCCATCACATGTTTAATCGTGTATTTAACACCTTATTGATAAAAAATTTATATATATATATATATATATATAGTGACATAGTATCTGAAAAAAGACAATTGTCCGTCGAGTTCAACCTATTTGTGGTCTCCTATGCAGGATTATTTTGTATAAAATTTTGACTGAAGTTGATGACTGCCGTTACGTTTTACCCCTCTTTTTTATAATAACCATAGTGCGTGACTATGCACCATAACCCTGGATATCCTTATCCATTAGGAATTTATCTAACCCATTCTTAAAGGTGTTGACTGAGTCTGCCATTACAACTCCCTCAGGCAGGGAATTCCAAACACGTATAGTCCTTACCGTAAAAAAGCCTTTACGCCGTATATAAATAAATATATATATAAAACCTACCACGGGGAGGAGGCACAGCCAGGGGATGCGGTACTGACATGAGATGGAGGGGCCATCCTGTCTTAAGTGCCCCGGGCCCCCTGGGAGCTTGATCCAGCCCTGATTATTACACCAGGCAGTTACTGCACTTTAGATCAGTGCCCCCCTGACTGAATGTAGCAGGTCCCAAAACCCGTTAAACTTTAACTCACTGACGGCATTGTACTGTATATGAGTGCCCCAGGCTTACTGATTGTAGCAAGCCCCATAACCTAAAATACTCATTATAGCCCTCCTTCTCACTGACCGCATTTTATAACAGCATTTTATAATACCCATTATTACATGGGTATGTGATTGTATTGCAGTTGTTCCCAAACTTTTTTGAGTCACGGTGCCCTAGAGTATAAAAAAAAATTCACACCATCACTAGGTCAAAAGTTTCTTATTGAGAAATTTGTCTACATATTTTATGACTGGCAACCACCAGCGCTGGTTTTGCCTATTATATTGATTATAAATAATTTAAATTGGTTCTGGACTACCATCCCAGGGCACCCCTGCAAGTATCCCAAGGCACCCCAGGGTGCCACGATACACAGTTTGAGAACCACTGCTGTATTGATTAAATATCACTGGAGGGAGAGGCAATTATAAAATGGAGTCACACTAAAGGCACTGATATATAATCAACAGAGTCACTTACTGAGGGGTGCAATAATGGGTATTATAAGGGATGGGGACATGCTAAAAGGGACTGATATATAATGCAGGCACCCATACCTTTTAATACTTATATTACACCCAGCGCTTTTATTTGTAGGAAAATAGGTTCAGGATTTAACTAAAGATTACTAATAAAACATTCCACATATAGTAGCATCAGCAGCACACGCTGGAATAAGAAGACATGCAAGCTGTATTTTCTACTGCCAGGGGTACTACAAGGTTTTGCTGAGAATCGACGATGAACATAACTGATGAACCTAGATATTATTTATTTATTTATTTATTTATTATCAGTTATTTGTATAGCGCACACATATTCCGCAGCGCTGTACAGAGAACATTTGGCCATTCACATCAGTCCCTGCCCCAGTGGAGCTTACAATCTTATCATCACTTCCAGGACTCCTTGTTCTTCTTTTTGCTGCAGATAGTTCTTAATGACATTGGCTGTATGCTTGGGGTCGTTGCCCTGCTGCAGAATAAATTTGGAACCAGATGCCTCCCTGATAATATTGCATGATGGATAAGTACCTACCTGTATTTCTCGGCATTGAAGACACCATTAATCCTGACCAAGGGCCTTATTCAGGTTTGATTGCAAAATCTGAGAATCGCAATCCAGCCAATTATTGAATGACTGCGCATGCGCGAGGTAAATAGAAACAGAATTTGCGTACAGATTGTAATCACAATGCAGCCTCTGTTTGACTGACAGGAAGCCAACGTTTCTGTGCGGAAACCTGGCTTTTTTGAGGTTGTCTGAAAAAGAACAGGCGTGCCCAGACGTTTTTAAGGAGGGCCTCTGATGTCAGAGATGACCGCTTCCAGCCTCTTGCATCGCCAGAATTGTGGACGACCTTGCCTGGCACAGATGGGAAAAATCTTTGATGTTCGGTAATTGCGTATGGTTTTGTGATTACAATGCATATGGCGGTGCATTTGCAATTTCTGCAATGGCCATTTTTTCTCTCTTTCTGGGCAGCAACTATTTGATTGCAGCAACTGCTTTTAGCAGAAACTGTAATCCTTGCTGAATGAGGTCCCAAATCCACAACTTCATTTGCTGATATGCAGACCCACGCTTGCACTGAACCTCCACCATGCTTCACTGTTTCCAGCAGACTCATTATTGTACCACTGTCCAGCCCTTTGGCGAACAAACTGCCATCTGTTACAGCCAAATTTTTCACATTTTGACTAATCAGTTCAGAGCACCTGCTGCTATTTATCCAGCACTCACCCGCTGGGCAACATAACAGGAGGCTTACCCAGTAGAATGTGAGTTTCATACCACTGGGTCAGGTGCAAACTATTATGGATCTGGGGTTGCATTTAGAAAGGCAGAGTTGCAATGAAACTTTCCCATGTGTCAAAGAAGGAAGAGGACTTCCTCTTTTTGTCAGACATCGTCTCCACCCAGTCCTTCTTAAAAAGAAAATTGAGTTTCTCCCTAGACACCTGAAAATTAACAAGAGTTGGGGGTATCCATTCTTGTAGGATGGTCTTTTTTGCTGCAACTCTTATAACAAGCAATAACTTTCTAATGCCCCGGAGTAAGTCTCTGCCCCCTTGGGAAAATGCCCAGAACGACCCACTCAGGTGTAAAAGGCACAAAGTTGATTAAGTGAGTCTCAGCTTCAGCATTTTTGAAGGTTTTGTTGAACATCTCTAACAACCCATCCGTTTGGGGGTGTTTTTCTGAAGTTCTCAGGTGAGTAACTTTAAACAATTTGCATAATTCCTTCATAATTCTAGACATAAAAGGGGTATCCTGGTCAATCAAAATATAGTTTGGTATTCCCAATCTATGACTAAATACAGTACACCTCTCTAGTCTTCGTTGACATATTCTGCAAAAGAGATTGCCTCAGAATATACTGATGACCCAACAAGGGCCCAACCAAATCCATGGCTATCCTGTCAAATAGGACCTCTACAGTATAACAGGCATGGGCACTACAGGGTTTTTAAAATGGGGTCTGGGAGCATGATACTGGCACTCGAGGCTGGAAGAACAATATTCAGACACATACTTATCCCCCGCTGCCCGGGCCAGAAGCCCCACTGCAAAATGAGGAGGGGAGGGGGCCAATAGGAAGGAATTATTTTAACAGTGTAAATTTGGCTCAGGACCCCTTTCCATATACATATATACAGATCCACCCTTGCAAATATCACATTTGCCCCTGGCTGGGATAGTTCAGGAAGTCAGAGTTACCTCACTGATTATAGGGAGGGCAAGCTAATACCAAATAGCACAGGTGGCGGTAATTAGCTGCCGGGAATGAGCAGCAAAGTCTATTACAATTGCACTGCTTGAGAGCTGTAAAGCACAGTAGCAAAATTTGGATACATATTTTTAATGTGATAAATAATTGTAATGAAATTTGCAATGTGAAAATTAATATTTTCGCACAAATTTACATTTCTGCTCTTGTCAGGAGATGGGCTCCAATAAGAGACTGTCCTGGCGAAGAGCTGGAAGTAATGTGATAGAGTAAATCTATTACACTGCTTCCTGGTTTGGGTCTCCGACACATACTGCACATGCATGGCCATCAGGGGGGTGACGTTAAGGGATACAGAGGATCATTCTCCGTAAAAATGTGCAAAATACAAGCCCATAGGCTCCTCCTATAGGATAATGCCAGCTTGAGAGGGTGTTACCTATTGGGGCAAAGTTTCAGAATGCTTTGGATTCAGTAGCTTGATAAATCCCTTAGCACAGCAGCCCCATAGAAAACTATGGGGCTGCATTTGTGGATGAATATCTCCAATATCTGCTGAGATCCCTCCATAATGCATCTAGGGGATCCTTAATATTTGCAGGTACCCCCAGAAAACGTCTGTTTTGGGGGAATATCCTGCAAATAGTTAATGATAAATATGCCCCTAAAATCATTGTTAAAACATGCAGGTACTAATGCATACGCTTACCACATGTTTCCAGAGGTTTTATGTATATGCATAGTAAGATTCTGACAGTTGATCACATCCCCAATTTACATTGGTCACACCCTAAACTGTGTAGCCATGACCCACCTTTCACCACGGTTAACTGAGCTTCCCTCTCTATCAATATCCTTCATTGTATGTATATATATATATATATATATATATATACACACACACTGCTCAAAAAAATAAAGGGAACACTTAAACAACACATCCTAGATCTGAATGAATGAAATATTCTTATTAAATACTTTGTTCTTTACATAGTTGAATGTGCTGACAACAAAATCACACAAAAATGATCAATGGAAATCAAATTTATTAACCCATGGAGGACTGGATTTGGAGTCACACTCAAAATTAAAGTGGAAAAACACATTACAGGCTGATCCAACTTTGATGTAATGTCCTTAAAACAAGTCAAAATGAGGCTCAGTAGTGTGTGTGGCCTGCACGTGCCTGTATGACCTCCCTACAACGCCTGGGCATGCTCCTGATGAGGTGGCGGATGGTCTCTTGAGGGATCTCCTCCCAGACCTGGACTAAAGCATCCGCCAACTCCTGGACAGTGTGTGGTGCAACGTGGCGTTGGTGGATGGAGCGAGACATGATGTCCCAGATGTGCTCAATTGGATTCAGGTCTGGGGAACGGGTGGGCCAGTCCATAGCATCAATGCCTTTGTCTTGCAGGAACTGCTGACACACTCCAGCCACATGAGGTCTAGCATTGTCTTGCATTAGGAGGAACCCAGGGCCAACCGCACCAGCATATGGTCTCACAAGGGGTCTTAGGATCTCACCTCGGTACCTAATGGCAGTCAGGCTACCTCTGGCGAGCACATGGAGGGCTGTGCGGCCCCCCAAAGAAATGCCACCCCACACCATTACTGACCCACTGCCAAACCGGTCATGCTGGAGGATGTTGCAGGCAGCAGAACATCCTCCTTGGCGTCTCCAGACTCTGTCACATGTGCTCAGTGAGAACCTGCTTTCATCTGTGAAGAGCACAGAGCGCCAGTGGCGAATTTGCCAATCTTATTGTTCTCTGGCAAATGCCAAACGTCCTGCACGGTGTTGGGCTGTAAGCACAACCCCCACCTGTGGACATCAGGCCCTCATACCACCCTCATGGAGTCTGTTTCTGATCGTTTGAGTAGACACATGCACATTTGTGGCTTGCTGGAGGTCATTTTGCAGGGCTCTGGCAGTGCTCCTCCTGTTCCTCCTTGCACAAAGGCGGAGGTAGCAGTCCTGCTGCTGGGTTGTTGCCCTCCTACGGCCTCCTCCACGTCTCCTGATGTACTGGCCTGTCTCCTGGTAGCGCCTCCATGC
The DNA here is from genome assembly GCF_028390025.1 of Pseudophryne corroboree. Lineage (NCBI taxonomy): Eukaryota > Metazoa > Chordata > Amphibia > Anura > Myobatrachidae > Pseudophryne > Pseudophryne corroboree. Next base: position 666,371,527 of record NC_086444.1, on the reverse strand, counting down.
TCTGGACACTACGCTGACAGACACAGCAAACCTTCTTGCCACAGCTCGCATTGATGTGCCATCCTGGATGAGCTGCACTACCTGAGCCACTTGTGTGGGTTGTAGACTCCGTCTCATGCTACCACTAGAGTGAAATCACCACCAGCTTTCAAAAGTGACCAAAACATCAGCCAGAAAGCTTAGGAGCTGAGAAGTGGTCTGTGGTCACCACCTGCAGAACAACTCCTTTATTGGGGGTGTCTTGCTAATTGCCTATAAATTCCACCTGTTGTCTATTCCATTTGCACAACAGCATGTGAAATTGATTGTCAATCAGTGTTGCTTCCTAAGTGGACAGTTTGATTTCACAGAAGTTTGATTGACTTGGAGTTACATTGTGTTGTTTAAGTATTCCCTTTATTTTTTTGAGCAGTGTATATATATATATATATATATATATATATAGATGAAGCGCTGTGCGGCACTCAGGATTAAAGAAATGGTCACCACACTCTGACTCTCTTCAACGTTTCAATTTTACTTAAAAAATTGTCATCAGGAAGATCATCACTTCCTGATGACAATTTTTTAAGTAAAATTGAAACGTTGAAGAGAGTCAGAGTGTGGTGACCATTTCTTCAATCCTGAGTGCCGCACAGCGCTTCATCTATATTTACCCTTGTGGATAGTGAAGGCACCAGGGACCCATTGTGTACAGTAATTGGAGTGCCGGACCCATCACAAGGTGTGTGTGTGTGTGTGTGTGTGTGTGTGTGTGTGTGTGTGTGTGTGTGTGTGTGTGTGTGTGTGTGTGTGTGTGTGTGTGTGTGTATTCCTGCTCGGGGTCTCCGTTCTGAAGATTAGGGCATATTACACTTTCTTTCATTTTCACCACTCCATTCATTTCTCATAGATCTGGTTACAGCTGCTTCTGTAAAGCAGTTGTGGAGTAATCGAATGCTTAAAAAAAATCCATCAACCCATGCAGTCACATACAAAAATCAATACCATTTGAATATTTTATGAATAAGCACATCCATTACTAGAAGGTCTGCACACAGACTATAAATATAGACTTCATTGTGAGAAATGTGTTTCTTAATTTCCTCTGGGAAGCCCTTAGCCGTGCCAAACATTTATCTCATGCTTTCCAAGGTTTACCACATCTGTATTTTAGTCATGGCCTTGTCCTGACTCCTCAGGAAAATAAGACAGGTTTTATAAAGCTTTCAGCGAGCACATCTCCTCACTGTGGGATTGATCTTTTCCAGCTAATAAGCGACATGCTGGGGATACATAAAAGGTGGTAAACTGAATTAACTGTAATGTAGTATTTAGTAGTTTAAAGTGGAATTATGTCTTAAAAAATATTTTGATTGAGCCGTAGAGGTATACGGAATGTTGTTTGGGCCATCCTCAGATGTCAGAGCTGGTCTTTTTATGCAGAAAATAAATCACGATCAATTCAATTCAGTTGATGCAACCATGGTTGTATAATGTCAGGGCCACTTAACGGATTTGATGATGATAAAAACTGCACCATTAACCAGTAATGGATGTACAGTACAGTGTGTTTTTTTTGTTTTGTTTTTAATGTCTATATATCACACTTATGGGCCTATTTATCACCGGGATCCGAATGCGGCCATGTATACATAATTACTGGAGAAATTCAGCATTGCTCCAGCGCTAAGACAGCTGCTCTGAAAAGCAGCTGTTCCCGCGAGATGTAATACTTATTATAGGTGTCGGGTCTTCCTAGTATACATGTATGACCTGAGGTGACGCATTCAGGCAGCTACAATGTCACCAAGCGGGGGTGGCAGAGAGATCCGCTCGGATCCCTCTTCGCACCCGCAGAACGCCTTCTCACATGAAGGAGTGGGTCTCCAGTAATCAGCTTTTGGAGTTTGCTAAATATTAAGTGGCCTTATCAGGCCCCTAATAATGCATGACCCATAAGTGATAATAAATAGGCCCCTTAAAAAAATAAATAGAAGAAAATAAAAATAAAATATAATTACACTAAAAGCAGAATTTACTTTTTCTACCTACAACACTTTACTGCTCATTTTTAGCTTAATCAGAATGGATACTCCGCTAATTGTAACTGAACACATATTATGTGTTATTTTGAATTAATTTTTAGAGGGGGTGGGGGAAGGGGTAAATTACATTTTCATTTGACTGCTGAAAGGTTTTTCAGCTTTGGCCATGTCCATTCGTGCATTGGTCCTTGTTTTTTTAAATTGCGTATTCTTTATTTAAAATTTCAATACAGGAAGAAAAAAAACACACAAAAAAAACAATAACAGAACAATACAATCATTAAACATTAACAATTACGTTATGTCATACACCACTCGATTATACAGTCAAAGTAGCCCACACATATTAGTGACCAGAACAACCATCCAGGTAAAATTCGTATACGAAGAAACGTTACACCACAACGCGTCCCATGTGTAAAAAAGTACCCACAAATATAGTTAATCTGCTGTCGCTGCACCTGTCACCCTTCCCAACCCTGACTCGCACCATCTACTCCATTTATCATGAAATTTATGCAAAGCATTCTGTTTTGTAAACATATGTTTTTCATGCCTGACTACGCTATCCACCAAAACCCTATATTTGTGTATCACTGGGGGAGTATTTGTACACCAGACTCGCGCAATAATGACCTTGGCCAATGTAGTGAGGCACAAGACATACCTATATAACACTAAAGAATGTGTCTCCTCTATATCTAGGCCAAACAAACATACTCTAGTACTAAAACCAGGCAGAGAGGGAGACGTCTGCAAAACATCTCTCCACACTGCCTCCCAAAAGGAGAGTACTAATGGGCAATCCCACAATAGATGCCAAAATCCAGCATTTTCCACTTGGCACTGAGGGCAAGAGGTATCCTCTCTAATCCAAGCCCTTTTCATAGACACAGGTGTATGATATACTCTATGTAATATATAGAAATATATTTGCTGATAACGAACACAAGGAGTAGTATACCTAAGAGATCCTAAAATCTGAATCCAGTGCTCGGTTGATAACGGGCCTATATCCATTTCCCATTTTAATTTCAGAGCATCTAGCTGGTTCGGAAATAAATTATTATTAATCTGGGCATATATACTGGAAACATGACCTCTAGAACCCAAATGCAATAACATTGATTTAACGGGTGAAGGTGACAGTACAGGGTCAGTGCGTGAAAACTGAGTTTGGATCACATGCCTTATTTGTAAATACCGAAAAAAGGCACTATTAGGAATATTAAATTCACTCTGGAGATGAGCAAATGATTTAAACATTCCTTCACTGTACAATTGACCTAAAGTAGTAACGCCCTTCAACAACCATATATTGTCTGCTGAACTTTTAAGCAGCTCGGAATATGAAGCATTGTGCCACAGTGGGGACTCCGCATCATAACCGGACCACTCAAAAAAAGTATGTGCATGTCGCCAAATCAATAGAGCCTGCCGGAGCAATGGAGGCTGATTAGATACAGACAGTCCAGAAAGCAGAAAAAGTAAAGGAGAAAAGTAGGGCCCCACCTGCTCGCCCAGAAAGCCCACCAGAGTCAAGTCAACGGTGTCCTGAATCCAACCAACTAAATGCGCCAGTTGAGCCGCTATATAGTAGACCCTAAGATTGGGAAGACCAAGTCCCCCAGACGTCTTGGATTTATATAACGTTTTAATGGAAATTCTTGCCGGCCTATCCCCCCATATAAATGATGACAAAATACTCTCAATAGCAGAGAATACTGCCTTGGGAATATATACTGGAGAATGCTGCAGAACATACAAGAACTTCGGTTGAGCCGACATTTTAAACAGATTGATATGGCCTAAGACAGACAGTAGCAGTTTTTTCCACACATGAGTTTTCATCCTAAAACCTGCCGTTATGGGAGCAATATTTTGGGATACATAATCTCCCGCCTGCATAGGCGTGCGCAGCACATTTTATTAGGGGGTGCATCATCGGAGGGGTGTGTCTACCACCGCCTTTTGGGCGTGTCTAGCACCATCTATTGACGGTCAATGCAATATAAAATATCCACCCTTGTACCAATCCTAATAAAGCAGATACTTTATCAGATGTTATGGGGTGCACCAAACAAACACCCCTGATGGCACTCACTGCAATTACACTGCTCCTCCTCAGCCTGGTCTGGCTCCCCCTCTCTTTCCCCTGCAAGCTGCAGCAGCTTACTTACAAGTCAGTCACTCACTCACACTGACAGTCGCAGACTAGTGCTGCTGATGCTGCTGCTGGATAAATGAGTGACGTATCAATGCTGCTGCCGGCCGCCTGCCAGTATTGAATTTGTCTTCCTAAGAGGAACGCTGGCTGCATGCTGATCCTCATCAGTGGCTGGCGTTGGCATAGCATAGAAGAAGAGAGGTGGGCATGTGGCGGGTAGGCATGTGAGCAGCATGACATAATCACATCACACTGTTTTTGTACACGGAGATGGAGCTGGGAATTTGAAAGCCGGTGTCAATGGCACCCTTGATTAACCCAGGCGTCCGGTCAGAAATGCAGTCCTGACAGGGTGCAGCGCAGAGGGGCCAGTAATCAGCCCGCTCGGTTATCGCTGCATCAGGCATGTGAAATCGGGGTGCCAGACATTATGGGGTGCCTGTGCGCACCAGGCACCCCCCCTGCGCACACCTATGCCCGCCTGCGGCGTAATCCAGACACCTAAGTATTTAAACCGTGTTGTCCACTGCAAAGGGCAATCCATAAAATCATCCTCATGAATATGTCCCGAAATAGGGAATATAATGGATTTGTCCCAATTAACAAGTAGCCCTGAAAAAACACCAAAGTCCCCAACTATCCGCAGCACGGCCTGCAGAGAATCCTCAGAGTCCTGCAGAAAGAACAGCATGTCATCCGCGTACAGCGCAACCACATCTACACCCTCTCCAACTTTAATACCACAGACATCCGGGGCGGTACGCAGAAGACAGGCAAGTGGCTCTATGGCCATTGCAAAAATGGCCGGCAACAGGGGACACCCCTGTCTAGTTCCCCTTGCCAGTGGAAAAGGAGGTGAAGTAAAACCATTAACAGACACCCTGGCCGCTGGGGAAAAATATAGTATTTGAATTAATTGATAAACCTTGGCCCGATAGCCAATTTCCGAAGCACACCCCAAAGATAACCCCACTCCACCGAGTCAAAGGCCTTGGCTGCGTCTAATGACACCACTACCTCAGACCCAACCACATCAGTCCTCTGTAAATGATAAAATAATCTACGTAAGTTTTGAGCCGCAGACTTCCCTGGCATGAATCCCGTCTGATCAGGGTGAATAATTAAATTAATACCAAATTCAATCTAAGCGCCATAATTTTAGCTAATATTTTAATATCTGTGGACAAAAGCGAAATGGGACGATATGACTCTGGCAGAGTGGGGTCCTTCCCGGGTTTAGCTAGTACAATAATAATTGCTTCACAAATAGAAGGGGAAATGGAACCCTGCTCATAAAAGGAGTTAAACATATCTAACAAATAAGGAACAAAAAAATCCTTACATTTTCTGTACACCTCCACAGGAATTCCATCGCATCCAGGAGCTTTAGAGGCTGGAAACGAGGAAATTGCCGCCTCAACCTCTTCCAATGTGAATGGAGCATCGAGGATAGCAATAGTGTCTTGAGGCAAATATGGCAATGCAACTTGGTCCAAATAATTCTGCAGTTGTTCGTCTGTATATGCAGCCTTGGAAGTGTACAGACAAGGGTAATAACTACGAAACACTTCTACAATCTCCTCCCCAGAATAGCATAGCTGACTTTGGGAATTTTGTATACTCTGGACTACATTGGCAGTAGACTCATCTCTGGTTAGATATGCTAAAGATTTGCCTCCTATGTCAGCCTGGAAATAGTGCTCATGTTTAGAAAATAGCAATCTACGCCTAGATTTTTCAAAAAGATATTCAGTCCACTCCCTCTATGCATCCAGCCATAACCCTCTATCAAAACATGAATGAGAGAGGAGAAACTGAGCCTCCAACTGCTGACATAACCGTTCAAGGCGAGACTCCTCTTGTCTATAGAACAATTTAATCTCAGAAATGCGTTTAATGAAGGAGCCTCTAATATAGGCCTTGAAAGCGTCATGTCTAATTAACAGGTCCGGATGCGAAGAGTTATCGGACTGGAACCCCTGCCAATCAGCAATCAAGTCAGAGCCAGCTGGCATCAAGGTCAGCTGTCGAATACTGTGACTGAGGCAACCTGCTGAAGGCCTAACAGTTATGTGTGTGCACTACGGGATAGTACGTATATTATGTATACATCCAATAAGCAAAGGGTTCTCATATTCACTAGTATAATATGAAAGCATAACAGAATCCATTTTGATTCTAGCTAGATGATATAGCAAATTCATCTTGAACTTTATACACACCCTGAGAGAAAAACAACTTTGTTGGCTGAGTATTGTTTCCAACTACGCACTTTCTAAAAGCTCATAGAGACCAGATGTAATTCCTAATATGGACACAGTTGAATATCACGAGTATCTTTTTAGTATTCTTGACAATTGTCCCAATATTGCATAACTCTATTGCCTAACATTGTATTCCTGAGGTATGAAATCATATGGGAGGGATATACAAAAGGGGCGTAACTGTGTATTATATAAAACTCATTGTTGATACGTGTATGTTGTTGTTAAAAGGATTTAACAGAGGCAGAGAGAATGCTACCTCTCCCCTGTATACGGGCGTGGCCCTTTGAATAAATAATAATTGATTTTTATAAATCCATTTTCAATTCATTCTTTTACCTAACAACCCAAACAGCAACAAGATGGTTAATTTAGTTAACCTTACAAGGAGAAGTCAACAGATGGGGGCCCGTGGTCCTTGGAACTATAGATTTCGATCTCTTCATCAAATTCTCAAAGGGGTGTGCCAGCCAGCCAGCAGCTGAGGTTGGAAGGAACATCCCAAGTCATTACAGCACTGGTAAGTATAGAATACCATGGTATGTGCTATATTCCAGTACATGCTGTTTCTATACCTGCCAGCTGTCTGTGTGATTGTATTTTTTATAATATGAGAATGAGAAGTGGAGAGATTGACAAACTAGTAAAATAACTCAGGGACCTGTTTGTTGTTGCTTGTTTGTAAAATTAATACCAAAATTATGTCCAAATCGGTTGAAGGACCAAGTAACTCGGAAATGATGATTGACAGATGCTGTTGCATGTAAATAAGAATACCAAAATTAATTCAAAGATTTGAGCAAAGAAACAGTGACCTGTGTTTTTCACTCTATGAATGATTGCGTGTATAAGTGCTTTGGACCAAGAGCCAAATAAAGTAAAAAGCACATAGACCACCTCCCCTTGTTAGTCAGCTACACGTGTGTAAGAAGAGTACTTTAAATAAATAGAGTGAACAACCCGAGGTTATAGGGATTATATGTATTTGCGTGTAACTATATATTGCAATACTGAGCTGCTAAGAGCTGCTGGTTGTTTTAAGCAACCATAACATGGCATGTTGCTTTGTGATAGTAGTCTGTGATAAGAGGATCTACTGCAGCTTCCCAGTTGACAGACGTGTCGCGTGTGTGAAAAATTGCAGGGATTGCGAATTTTTCCAGCGTATGGGAAGGGCAGGGAGGATTAACCCTAAGTGTGCATATCATGTATGGAAGAAATATTCCATAGAAGCACAAATTTTGCATAGTACTGTGACAAAGGGTACAGTCTATGTTCTGCATTTCAATCATGCTGTATAATATTGGCCTGATCAACCAATACTAAGCGTATTTTGAAATCGGCAAAACTGTTGAAATCTGCAAGAAATTGAAGTTTGCAAACTGTATTTAAATTTTTGTGTTATGGTTTTGTGTGTGGAACATAATGTTCAGTTAAGTATATTCTCAGATCTGTGTCTAATAGAAACCTTCTGTCTGTGATTGGCATGGTTACAAGTTTTGAAATAATAAGGTTTATATATATATATATATATATATATATATTTATAGTACGGTATATCTCCACACTTCCGTGGAGAAAGATAGCACTCTCCAGACTTGGGTTTTTCAGCAAAGAAAGTCATTTAATTGCAAACTTGGTTCCATAATTCAGGTACAAGCAAAATGCACATAAACCAAAACAAGGGGCTCACCAACGTTTCGGTCCTATTGTTAGGACCTTTCTCAAGGTGTCTGCCAAACAGTCAATCCATCCAATGGAGGTAACAATAGTAGACAAATCAGGGAGGAACCAGGATCTGATCAGATCCTGGTTCCTCCCTGATTTGTCTACTATTGTTACCTCCATTGGATGGATTGACTGTTTGGCAGACACCTTGAGAAAGGTCCTAACAATAGGACCGAAACGTTGGTGAGCCCCTTGTTTTGGTTTATGTGCATTTTGCTTGTACCTGAATTATGGAACCAAGTTTGCAATTAAATGACTTTCTTTGCTGAAAAACCCAAGTCTGGAGAGTGCTATCTTTCTCCACGGAAGTGTGGAGATATACCGTACTGTACCAATGAGTCTGATCCTATGATTGGATTAGACTTTGATTTGGCACCCCAGCCGCCGCCTGTGCTGAGTGAGAGTGTGGGACCCTCTGTTTGTATATATATTTATATATATATTTGTGAACGGAGGAAACAAAAGTTGATGTCCGTGTTCAAATGGCTTTTGGCAGATCTGTAGTTAAAAAAAAAAATATGTGTTTATCTAATGTTACTATCTAACTATGAACCAACAGGGAAATTGTAACAAATGATTTGTTCCATGAAAAATGTGTTTATTAGGACACATAAACTCACTGACATACTACATACATAAAGTGCATGGGTGAATCTGGAACAGTTAAAGTGACCGTGCAATAGATGTAAATCTCTCACCATATAATGGGATTGCGTTGGGCTAGCTTAAAGAAGCAACATGGGTCCAAGGCTGAAAATAGCCTAGGCACCACCGCAGATGGTTTATTCAGCGTATCAGTCCTTTTACTTGCTTCACTGACCCTCGTCACCCGATTCCCCTGTCCAAGAACCTATCCTGGTAGGGTTTCCTCTGGTGGCACAGTGATGCCCAGCTCAGAGTGTTTCCTGCTGATGATTCACAGGATCCACCACAACTTAGATACAGCTGCATACTTGTATTCCTCACCCCCAAAAGTGGGGAGTATAAGGAATATAATGTGGATGAGTAAGACAATTATAATGATTACATCGCATTTTTCATTGCATTTAAAGGAATTGAAAAAAACTGATTAACAGGAGAAAAATTTCTCGAGCATCCATAGGGGATAATGGGATGGTGAATTAGTGAATTAGTATTATTAATAATAAAGTGTTGTTGCCAATTTTCATTAAGGGGAAATGTCATGAGTTATGCAAATCTAAGGGTAACTAACATGAAAGAGATTCACAAGCTTTCTATAGTGGGATGAAGTTTAATGGAGAAGTGTACATTGTGTTTTGGCATGGGACCAAAATAAATTATGTGATAATAAGAGGGATCGTGATGGTGATAAAGAAAGCTATAGCATGTTTACTGCAGATGGTTGGGTTGATTAAAAACAACATTGTTTTAATACAACATAGTTTAATGCAAAAAAGAAACTATAGTATGTGTAACAGGTGTTAAGGGGTTATTTGAGAAATGAATAAGGCCAGAGGTGTGAGCTATTGTTTCAAAGACAGTAAAGTTTCTTTACTGATAGAGTTTATAGGAGTTTGAAAAATATTTTGTGTTTAATATGTGTAATGTTGAGAATAAAAAAAAAAAGTCATAATGTGACAAGGAAGGTTTAAAGAATTAAGCATTATTAATCTACAAAAGAGACAGGAAAGGCAGAATTTGAATCATGGCATGGTCCAATCGTTGGTTCAATAGTGGTAGAATTACACCTAAGCCTCTGCTTAGTCTCTCTTCTATATAATTTTTTTGTTATTCTTTTTGGAATCCAGCAAAGATATATTATCCAGAGACTGATTCAAAACTACAAAATGATTTGACGATTCAAATGTGTCACACAAATTATTTAAACAGTTACAAGAATATCAAAAGCTGCAAGAACCTTGGAAAGATATTTAACCAACACGAAAACACACAGTCCGGCACTGGACAATCACTAAGAGAGTGAAGACGGTGTTATGGTGAGAAGTTGCTTATGTTTCGGTTCCATTACAGATCGCATAGGATGGTCCTTGGCAAGTACCGCTGACTACTGATACAGCCGTTGCAAAGGCTGCAGAAGAAGGACACCTAGATCCATGAGCTTGCAATGAAATGAAAAGGTCAGAGACCAGAGCTTAAAGGAACCTAACACTAAAAACAATTGTATGGAGATACAATACAGAGACTGTTACTACTGTTACTACCACAGAGTTGTATTTGAATGAACCCTTCAATCAAGATAGAGATGATTCTGATCATTGATAATAGACTATGTGCTTATAAGCTAATATCCTACAGAACTTTTAACATGTCTGAAAGTATACGGGAGCGACGTTATTTATAACAGCATTAGGACTTAATTTATTTATTTTTCTTTGAAGAGAGAGCGAGCAAACGTGTGGTGTAGGTATGAGTACTCATCCATTATTGTGGATGGGAATTATTTCAATAAGACCCTTCCTTCCTCTTTTCTTTTCTAAGCAGGAAATCCAGAGGGATTTATGACTGGTGTAACGAACACACACTTTGAAAAACGTGGTTGTGAGTATTATACTCCACTTGAAGACAGATGTATAGATTAATTCATGGATAATTTAAATAATTTCGGATATTATTCTGAGGAGTAGCCAGTCCAGCAATACCATTAATTGTTGGAAAGATTTTAAGTACTGCAGCTATATAAATTGTATTGCTAATCATTATTTAAGACTATTATAATTGTTAGATATGTATACATAGACACTAGCAGGCCAAAGTTCTCTATGCAATTTACATTTGATGTGATTACCAAAACTTTATAGAGTCGTGACTCGTGATAATAGTGAAACACGGTACATGTGTATAGATTGATAAAGCAAAATATTTATCGTATATAATACCCTTTATGAGGTCTAAGAACACTGTACGCTATCTACGTATGAAGTACCGTAAGGGTACGCTAGTTGCGTAACAATCGCCTTGCCGTGATCGAGACGCTCAAGCGTCACGTTCACTCACGGCCAAGGGATCACAGTCAGGCACGTTATTGGCTGTTGACTAACGTAATGATTCGCTATAGCGTAGCGGACGCTCGGGACCACGAGGAGATCACCAGCGGCGCTGACGCTCACTATATTAAACCTTTGTATCTAAACCATAAACAGTGTATTGTGCAGTAAAACCTTAGTGTAATGTTAGAGTGTAAATGCAACACAGTATAACCTTATTACCTTTAAAGCTGTTCGAGCGTCACCGACGCTCTGAGAATACTTAATACTATAAGAAACACACAGATACCGTGCTCAGGGTCCAACGCCTAAAATATATATTATGAATGCTATACTTGCAAAAGAGTTAAACACAATACAAGTCATACACTACAATATAACATAGACTACCTAACCAGATAACTACACAGGAAATACAATACAATACAATTTAAGGGAAAATGAGAGAGAAAGAGAAGGAGAGAGAGAGAGAGAGAGAGAAATTGAGAGAGATTGGCTCGGAATAACAAGAAGATCAATATGATTGCGGAGAAACACTTACGCACAAGGGGAAACGATCGCATGCGCCTCGATATCCAGCTCCCGATTATCAGCAATGAGAACCGTTGAAGAGAGTGAACTGGATATGGTCGGCCTGCCTATTTATGCCCCACACACAATACAATTCAATGGTCCCTACAATCTCATTGTTCATTGGACACAGGAATTCGGCTTCGCATTATAACAAAAGGTCATAGGTTGATTCATACAGGTGGGCTGTGACTGCTTCCAACTGTTCAGGTGGGTGGGATACTGAGTTTCCCGCCGCATGACTAAATAAGAACAAATAATAGTAAATGGACATAAACTTCTTATGTCCATAACTATTCGCACGAGCGATTAATCCGCTCCAAACCAACACCGGAATATTGCTATTTAAATACTCTTCCGATGGGTACCAAACACCACTGTATGACCCCTGTTAGACCCTTCGTACAATACAAAGAGGGATCTCTCTGTTCAGGAACATGCTATGTTAACTAAACTTTCAGAATCTATCAAAGGGACCATGATCTACAAAATACATTATTACTGAAAATATGTAACGATTGAGTCGCACGCTACGATCACATAAACTCTACCGTAAATACGCATACCGTGCGCCTGCGGGTGCCCGCGACTGTGAGTATGCGCACGCACGGGAGAGCGCACGCATGCGCAGCGCGGACCAGAATGAGGTGCAAATATGGCAGTGTGTATAGAGATATTTTTCTGACTTTGACAGTCCACCCTTTGGCAGTCAACAATAACTGCCACCTTCTAAAACATTTCAAAAGAGAAAAATATATGTCAGGGGTTAATACATTTACATGGTTGGGTAGGGGAGGAGAGGAGAAGGTAGGAAAAGGGTATGACCTAGTGAGATAGTAGAAGCATATGTGTATGAATCCGTGCTTGGGGGTCATGTATCATCGTGCCGTACGTGTTTTAAATCAAGCTTCGAGGTATTGCGAAGTATACATTTGAATTCCTTCTTATCCCGTGGTACGGGTCTGTGGATGGGCTGTCAAACTTTACCGAGCTCTTTTCGGCTTTGGTTGTAGCAAAATGGGGGAGCACATTTTAGTTGATGATACATGAATGGGGGTGATATGTGATAGCTGATATCTGTGCCTGTATTCCCTATCGACTATGTGTGTCATTACCTGAGGGTTGTAGAAATGAAGAAAAGACATAATTACGGTAAATGCGGTGGTATTCTATGTCAGGTAAATGTACATTCGTCGATTGAGGTCTTGTTTGGTGTCTGTTGAATGCAGTCTTCTTTGTGCTTTTGCCCATAAGGTGCGAGCAAAAGCTGTCAATGTCCATAGATTTACAAAAGTGTTGGGCTAGCGTAATTTTAAAATTTCTAGGGAAACTGGGGATCCATGGCATAGTTCATCAAGAATCTGTATATCAGGTTGTCAAAACTTCTTCTTTAATCCCTCTGTTGTCTGTATATCGGCTCATCAAATTCCTCGTCCAAGTGGGTCTTTTTACCTTGGAGGAAACGGAAAAACAGGTGAAAGAAACGGACCGTATAATCGCATTTTCATTACATCATTGTTTCTACATTTGGGTCATAAATCAAATCCATTGGAATTACAGTTTCCTCACTCCTCAAACTCATTACCCTTGTACGATGTTTGCACTTCATTAAAGCCTGACCGCATCTAAATATCAATCCAATCGATATGACAACACCTAAGATACATAGGAGAAACTTCCCAACATCCATTATGACTCCTTGAGCCCATTCTCCTAAACCAGAAAACCAATTTCGCGGGTTCAACCATGACACCCAACCAGTCAGCTCATTACCTACAGCAGCAAGAGTGAGATTGTGTCTCCTGCGAAATTCCCACTTCAGTTGGAGAATATCGTCCATCTTTTGGTCTATGACCTCGACCGGATCCTCGGTGCTATTCGTAATATATGTGCAACATTTCACGCCGTATTGTGTTGCCAGTGTGACACAATATCCGCCTGTCACTGCTGTGAGGTAATTGAGAACCATTCTATGCTGTACCAGTTCTGTTTTGTAAGCTTGAAGTTCCCTTCCAGTATACCTAAATGTGTCATCATACATTTCAGTGATATTGTCTAACAAATTTGCGAGCGCCGATATGTATTTATAATTCAGCACTCCTCTAGCAGTGCGGGTGAAATCTAACGCGATTAAGAATTGAATCCCGGTGGATTCACTTATCAGATCAGAGGCCGGATGCTCTGTCTTCTCTATCAGGTGCCTTTTAACAACGTGCTCGTAATGGGTGTGAGTATAAGGAGCTTGGGCACCACGGTGTATGTCTTTCATTTTGTCATGTGATACAGTCATTACTTCAGGCAGTACTTTTCCAATATAACACAATCCTTCAGAGTTTGGGGCAAGCCACTTGTACGCCTTTCTCCCGCATATGAAATATGCATCATCGGGGAGAACATATGGGACGGAGTAGGACATAACCATATTACACACCTTCCATGTGAAATCTCCTAACCCTAATTCTTCCATCTGCTTAGTACACGTATCAGGTTGTACGATATGTGCACAGTATCCTGGTGATACCTCTCCAACTCTCGTAATCCTATTTCCTAAGGTATACCTATACCGGAAAGATTTTCCTCTACTGGCTATGTGGCGTACAAGCTCTGTATCTGTAGGCATTCTATCTGCTCTATGCGAAAAGGTCATGGTTTGGTTACTCCATGACACTTCCCAATTTCCCGGCTTTCGGGGATTGGAGATGTTGAAACATAATAGGGACCTATCCACATGGTATTGGTGGAGCTTCAAACTAGGAGGACTGGAGATATTAAACCTTCTGTCCACCGGTCTCCCACCACTTAACTCAAGTACCTCCCCTATCGTTAAAGGAAATGGTACTAGCCCTGATTTGCTATGACCTTGAGGTACTTGAGAGCATACCCAACAATCTGTTTTATTTAACACACTACCCACTAAGGAGTGATAGTCACTCAATGGATGCCGGTCCATATGGATATTAAAACTGGATTGGCATTTCTTTATGCACCCATCCTCAATGACATTGTTACAGAGCCGACAGATACAGTTTTCTTCAGCTAACAATCCATCACAATTCCTTCTATGGTCAATGCTATCGGATCGTTTTCTGATACTCGCCTTTACTTGTTGGTTAAGTTGTTCTTGGAAAACTACGCCTCCATCTCTGTCATCAGAACCCATTCCAGAACCTCTCTCGACCTCCATGGTACTCTCGCCGGAACAGACTGCTCTGGTCAACATCATGGTCAACAGGAAAATCCGGATCACAGTCTCTTGGGGCAAGTCCATCTTGTAGGAGGAAACGGAGAAGAATGAGAAGGGGAAAAAAAATAATTTGAGGGAGAGGGGATGGGAAGTTGGAGAAAAACAATAAAAGGGAACAGGGGATCGACAACTGCTTTTGGTCTTGTGATTTTCAATGCTCAGGTGCCGCCTTAATCCTCCTGGAACAGACACTCCAGTGATACAACCTCTACCGTCTGTTCCTTATCACGGGACCTCTCTGGATCAGCAACCTTTTTACAGTGGGATGAATGAACCCAAGTCTCTCTCTCAGCAACCTTCAATGCTGTAGTGCTAGTCAATAAGACCTGGTATGGTCCTTCCCATCTGTCAATAAGGCAACCTGAGCGTAGAAAATTCCGTATCATTACATAATCCCCAGGTTCAATGTCATGACAATTACTATCTGGTAAATCAGGAATCACTAACTTCAGATTATCATTTTGATTCCTCAACTGTTTACTCATGTTAATCAAGTATTTTACAGTCACTTCATTGTTACACTTCAAATCATCCTGAGGGTTAATCATGACATGCGGTTGTCGACCAAACAAGATTTCAAAGGGAGACAGATTAAGAGGGGACCTGGGAGTGGTTCTGATGCTGTACAGTACAATGGGTAAAGCTTCTGGCCATGTCAATCCTATCTCTGCCATCACGGTGTTGGCATCACCGTGCTTTTGGGTTAGTACGCCTGCCGCGCAACCAGCACTTTCTGTTCCGTATAGTTCAAAGGGTTTCCCATAGTCCGGCATACCTAATGCTGGTGCCTGCGTTAGGCACTGTTTAAGTCTCTCAAATGCTGCCTCAGACTCGTCTGTATGCGAAATCCGATCAGGTTTGTTTGAGGAGACCATCTCCTGCAAAGGTAACGCTAAAATGGAAAACCCTGGGATCCAATTACGGCAATACCCACACATTCCTAAAAATGTTCTGATCTGTTGCTGGGTTTGTGGCAGAGTCATGTCTCTAATTGCTTGAATTCTATCAGCGGTCAGGTGTCTCAGTCCTTGTGTTAAACAGTGTCCCAAATATTTTACCTTAGTTTGGCATAATTGCAACTTGTCTTTGGAAACCTTGTGTCCAGTGTCTGAAAGATGAAACAGGAGCTGTTTCGTATCCTTCAGGGATGCTTCCAATAGTGCTGTTCACTCTTTCCACTTTCGCACTCGCCTGTGGACGGTATGGAGTGTGTAGCTTGCTATCAATTCCCATCAATTTACACATTCCTTGAAAGACATCACCTGTAAAATGGGTACCCCTATCACTTTCGATAATTCTAGGGATACCATATCTACATACAAATTCCTGCACAATTTTCTTAGCAGTAAACATAGCGGTATTTGTGGCCGCAGGAAATGCTTCAACCCAATTTGAGAAAACATCTATACAAACAAGCACATATTTCAAATTCCGACAAGGGGGTAATTGAATGAAGTCAATCTGTATTACCTGGAAAGGGCCGCCGGCAGGTGGGATATGGGATGGTTCTGTAGGTATTGCCTTTCCAATATTCTTTCTCAAACAGGTAAGGCATGACATGGCTCTTTTACTCGCATGAGAGGAGAATCCTGGGGCGCACCAATATGCTCTTACCAACTTGCACATCCCTTCCTTGCCTAGATGAGTCAGCCCGTGAGCTGCTTCAGCCAAACATGGAAGATATGCTCTGGGGGCCACTGGTTTACCATGTCCATCCGTCCAGAGTCCTGAGGACTCCTGGCCATATCCCTTTGCCTTCCAGACTGCCTTTTCCTGTGTGGAACACAAATTTTGCATTTCACACAACTTCTGTGTGTTGATGGTATTAAATACCATCAATTGTGTGGTGTCTGTCTGTCTGGGGGTAGCAGCTGCTAATTTAGCAGCTTCGTCTGCTCGGCTGTTACCAAGTGATACTGGGTCTTGGCTATATGTATGTGCTTTACATTTGATAACAGCCACTCTGTCGGGTTCCTGTATCGCTGTTAGAAGCCTTTTTATGTGAGCTGCATGCGCTACCGGTGTACCAGCTGCCGTCATGAAATTTCTGAGGCGCCATAGGGCTCCGAAATCATGGACTACCCCGAATGCGTATCTAGAGTCGGTGTAGATATTGGCTGATTTGCCCTTAGCCAATTCACATGCTCTGGTTAGGGCGACCAGTTCAGCAACCTGGGCTGAGTGAGGTGGGCCTAGCGGTTCCGCTTCTATGGTGCCTTGGTCATCTACGACTGCGTATCCAGTACACAAGTCTCCCGAGTCTGACTGTCTATGACAACTACCGTCCGTGTAGAACGTAAGTTCTACATCTTCCAGTGGGTTGTCACTGATGTCAGGCCTTGCGGTAAAATTTTGGGTCAAATATTCCATACAATCATGAGTGTCTTCCTTTGTATTAAATCCTCCTTCCCCAGTACTCTCATCCTCCACCCTTTGGGTCTGTCCAGACACACCTGGGAGATTTGTTGCAGGATTTAATGCACTGCATCTCCTTATGGTGATGTTTACGGGGGCCATTAGTGCCAATTCCCATCTTGTAAACTGCGCTGATGAGACGTGTCTGGTTTGTGCAGAATTTAACAAGGCTGACACTGCATGTGGTGTATGAATTGTGAGGTTGTGACCTAGCACGACGTCTTCGCTTTTCGTTACTAGCAATGCTATCGCAGCAACGCTTCGCAAGCATGTGGGGAGGGATCGCGCTACCGTGTCTAGCTGAGCGCTGTAATATGCTACTGGCCTGTTGGCATCACCGTGCTTTTGGGTTAGTACGCCTGCCGCGCAACCAGCACTTTCTGTTCCGTATAGTTCAAAGGGTTTCCCATAGTCCGGCATACCTAATGCTGGTGCCTGCGTTAGGCACTGTTTAAGTCTCTCAAATGCTGCCTCAGACTCGTCTGTATGCGAAATCCGATCAGGTTTGTTTGAGGAGACCATCTCCTGCAAAGGTAACGCTAAAATGGAAAACCCTGGGATCCAATTACGGCAATACCCACACATTCCTAAAAATGTTCTGATCTGTTGCTGGGTTTGTGGCAGAGTCATGTCTCTAATTGCTTGAATTCTATCAGCGGTCAGGTGTCTCAGTCCTTGTGTTAAACAGTGTCCCAAATATTTTACCTTAGTTTGGCATAATTGCAACTTGTCTTTGGAAACCTTGTGTCCAGTGTCTGAAAGATGAAACAGGAGCTGTTTCGTATCCTTCAGGGATGCTTCCAATGAATCAGAACACAGCAGTAGATCATCCACGTACTGTATTAATACTGATCCACTCACTGGTTGGAAAGACTGTAAACAATCATGCAAAGCCTGAGAAAATATACTTGGGCTATCTATGAATCCTTGTGGTAATCGAGTCCATGTGTATTGGACTCCTCTGTATGTAAATGCAAACAAATATTGACTGTCAGGGTGCAGAGGTACCGAAAAGAAAGCGGAGCAAAGGTCAATAACAGTGAAAAATTTCGCAGTGGGAGGGATTTGCATTAGGATGACAGCTGGATTTGGCACTACGGGGAACTGACTCTCAACTATTTTGTTAATCCCCCCTTAGATCCTGCACTAGCCTGTAACCCCTCCCCCCACTCTTTTTCACAGGGAAGATGGGACTATTAGCAGTGCTGGACGTTCTTACCAGAATGCCCTGTTGTAGCAAGCGCTCTATTACGGGATACACTCCTAACTCCACCTCTGGCTTCAGAGGGTACTGTGGGATTTTTGGAGCTATCCTACCATCTTTTACTTGTACAACTACCGGAGCTACGTTTGCCATTAATCCAGTGTCCTGTCCATCTTTAGTCCAAAGTGACTCTGGTATCTGAGATGTCATTTCTTCTACTTGGGAGGGAGTCCTATTTGTCATAATGGTATGTGACATTAATTTTGACGGGGAGTCTAACATGTCTCGCACTTCCTGAGCGTGATTCTCAGGTATGTCCAAGAATACACCTTCAGGAGTACAATAAATGACGCACCCCATTTTACACAGTAAGTCTCTACCCAGGAGATTGGTCGGTGCCGATGCAGCCAGCAAAAAGGAATGCTTGGTATGTAAAGGCCCTACTGTAATCTCGGCTGGTTTGCTAACAGGGTAGTGCTGGACTACTCCCGTTACCCCTATGGCTGGAATTGTCTTACCAGTGGTTCTCATGCCCACTGTCGAATTTATCACTGATTTGGCCGCCCCTGTGTCTACAAGAAAGTTTAATGATTTACCAGCTACATTGATTGCAATTTCTGGTTCACTTTCAAGACTTGCAATCAATTTTACTGGCTGCAGATTACAGGTATGGCCACACCCCTATTGGGTATGGTGACCTCCCTGAATCCCGCTGGCAGCAACTACTTGTGATGGAGTTAATTGGGAGCTACCAGAGGCTTGCCAGTCTCTGTTCGGGGGGTATCTTTTTGTTTCCCCTGTATGTGGCTCATAACTCCGTTTCTGCGGACCTTGCTCCCAATGTCGTGTGTCGTGTCGTTGTCTAGGGGGTTGGTATGAGTTTCGTGAATTCTTCATTCTACAATCTCGTGCCATGTGTCCCTGTTTATGACAAGAATAACAAGTAACCACACTTGACTTACCCACAGGGTTTGGTGATACAAACAAAGGCTGCCTTGTGGTCAGGGCCTGTATACTTACGGCCATTAATTTATCACCTTGTTGTTCCCTGTGTCTGGTGATGTTCCTATCGTGATCAATAGCAGCCTCTCTCAAAGTAGCCACAGACAGACCTCGCCAACATGGTTGTGTGGTCTGTACCCTAGTCTTCAATGACTCTTTTAAACCATCCATCAGTACCGATACTGCTACTTCTCGATGGTTTGTGTTTGTTTTAATGTCCTCTATGCCTGTGTATTTAGCCATTTCTGATAATGCTCTGTGAAAATACTCTGCAGCTGTCTCTGACTCCTTCTGTTTAATGGAGAATATCTTGTTCCATCTGACTACCGCTGGGAAATACTCTTTTAACTGTAAGCTTATTCTTTTTACATTATCTTTGTTGTACACATCTGTAAGAGGTACATCCTGATCTAATCCACAGTCAGCTAAAAATTGAGCTGCGTCGACATTGGAGGGTAAACATGCTCTCAGCAATATCTGCCAGTCTTTATTGTTGGGCTCTACAGTGTTACCCAAGTCCCTGATGTATTTTTGACTGGCAACTAAGTCTTTTCTAGGGTCAGGGAATTCAGACACTATGGTCCTTAATTCCATTCGGGAAAAAGGGGTGTACATGGCAATGTTCCTAACAGGAGTGACTCCTGAAGTGTCTGTTTTCCCATTTGGAACTACTATTACCTTAACAGGATTAACTCTAACAACCTCATCCTGTGTAGATTCTACAGGCTGTGATGAAATAGTTTCAGCATAGTGTATGGTGCCGTACTTACCTGTTGATACGACCTCACCTATCCCTCCGCTAGGGGCTTTCGTTACTAATCTCGGGGGTTGAGCTGTGCCTACTGTGGTCTCTGCTATGGTGGCTGCTAGAGAGAGCACTGAAATTGTTGCCGATTCGTCCTCTTGATCACACTCCTGAGGGAAGTTCAAAACAGGGTACAACTTGCACGGGTTAATACTTGCATTGGTTAATTGGTTAACATTATCTTTAACATTTACACAGTTGCTAAGAGTTTGTTGTTTGTTACACCTTAATGCGTAATTCTCCGCAACCAATTTTTCTCCTGATATATATGGTGGCGGTGGGGCCGTGGCGATCAGTTTCCTGATAGAGCCAGATCCCGCCGCTTGAGCCAATCCTCTCTGTATGTCACCTTCCTGTTGCCACAACTGCAAATAATCGTAATGTTTGACTCGTCTCTTTGTTGATTTAATGAGACATATCCTCCTCCTTAAATTTTGTAACACTTCTGAGCTGAAGCTACCTACTCTTGGGAATTTCTCCCCGTCATGTACTGTCATTCTCTCCCATTCATCACATAAAGCTTCTGTGTGACTTCCGTATTTCTCACACATTACATACCTTGCCGACCCAATTGGTCGGTTCACTGAATCAACCCGAACCGAGGTTGATCGCCCCCTACCTGAACAAGTGGCCCCCATAGTTCGAAAGTGTTGCTTTATCCAGCCAACCCTTACGCAAACCAAATGTCCAAAATAGGCTGACGGTGGCGGTTTACCGAGTACCCCACTCACTCGCCCACGCCGACCAATACGACCTGATCACACCGATATGGTGCTGGCGTACTCGACCTAGGGCCCCTGCGACCTGAACCTCTATTTACTGGAACCTGTGAGGGTGATCCGAAGAACACTTACTCTTTCCAGTAACTATTGGTTGCTGGATAGTTCCTGAGTGAGCAGCGAACTTCCCTTAAAATAAAAAAAAATTACACAAATCACGTTAGAATGTACAAATAGCGTTTATGACCTTCGTACACAAATAGTACCGGTCAGGTTTACTAATGCACACAATTACGTGCGGTACAATCGTTTAGTACACAAGCAACTAATCTTATGTACTGAGCGACCAGTGGAATCGAAAATTGCGGCTGCGAATTCCTTCAGCCAGAGCTTATATGGCCTATATGGGTGTTGCACCAACCCTTTCTTGGTGTTGTGCCTGTGGATTGTATAGCGGACTTCCTTGTCTGCTGTACCTGAACCTGCTGGTCTGTTATGACCTCCTGGTCTGTTACAGTATGACCTCCTGGTCTGCTACACTCTAATGCTCAAATTGTATATTTAACCAGGGATGCCTCCCTAGCCACCGTGTACGTCACTTACACGCATGTACCTCACGAGTACTCGACTTTTCTTGTGGTTCAACCTTTAAAATTGTAAAAACAAACACTCATTCACCGCATATACACTTTTGTTTCTATTTCTATTTCTGCGCAGAAATTTTTCTTTAGACCAGATGTGTTACCAATTAGGAGAAGGATCTGTTAATTTAAATTTGGAATGTAAAAAAAATAGATTTGCGCGATTTATCGCCTGGCGTTATTTACCGCGTGGCGCTACTTATCGCGTTGAGAGGAGAGAAAAAAAAAACTTGTGATTTGAGTTACGTGGGCGTACCCGTACGCTCCGTTGCGTAATATACGCTGCGTGCGTCGGCCCTTGGATTGCGTACGCAAGTCTCAGTCTTTTGTTAGAGACACGTGTACGCAAAGCAAAGATCCACCGTAACACAATTTATACGTTTATCAATGTAGATGATCCTTTATCATCTACCACGCACCACACTGACTTCGCCTTGTCTCTCAGGCACAGCTGTGTGTTTGTCTATACTTTAACTATGTTACCTTTACTCTTAAGCTATTAAATAGTGACAAATCTCTCTAAGCACGTTTATCAACTATAGAACTGGCAAACAGGAGAGTGACATACGAAAATACACAAATGAAAAAAAGAAATGCAGATGTATATGTGTGCGTGCGTGTGTACGCAAGACAGAAAAATAAACAGTTTTAAAAAGACACTATTGTTTTGTTCTTACCTCCGGTTCCCGGATTCCTTCAGCACCCTTTACTAAGAGAAGCAGACGCTTATCCCGACAGCACCACGAGGAATACAACCTCCCGCACTTTGCTGATGGATAATGTCTGCTGTATCTACCTAGTGCAGATATGTGAAGGACAGGACGAGCCCGCAATTGATGAAGCAAAATATTTATCGTATATAATACCCTTTATGAGGTCTAAGAACACTGTACGCTATCTACGTATGAAGTACCGTAAGGGTACGCTAGTTGCGTAACAATCGCCTTGCCGTGATCGAGACGCTCAAGCGTCACGTTCACTCACGGCCAAGAGATCACAGGCAGGCACGTTATTGGCTGTTGACTAACGTAATGATTCGCTATAGCGTAGCGGACGCTCGGGACCACGAGGAGATCACCAGCGGCGCTGACGCTCACTATATTAAACCTTTGTATCTAAACCATAAACAGTGTATTGTGCAGTAAAACCTTAGTGTAATGTTAGAGTGTAAATGCAACACAGTATAACCTTATTACCTTTAAAGCTGTTCGAGCGTCACCGACGCTCTGAGAATACTTAATACTATAAGAAACACACAGATACCGTGCTCAGGGTCCAACGCCTAAAATATATATTATGAATGCTATACTTGCAAAAGAGTTAAACACAATACAAGTCATACACTACAATATAACATAGACTACCTAACCAGATAACTACACAGGAAATACAATACAATACAATTTAAGGGAAAATGAGAGAGAAAGAGAAGGAGAGAGAGAGAGAGAGAGAGAGAAATTGAGAGAGATTGGCTCGGAATAACAAGAAGATCAATATGATTGCGGAGAAACACTTACGCACAAGGGGAAACGATCGCATGCGCCTCGATATCCAGCTCCCGATTATCAGCAATGAGAACCGTTGAAGAGAGTGAACTGGATATGGTCGGCCTGCCTATTTATGCCCCACACACAATACAATTCAATGGTCCCTACAATCTCATTGTTCATTGGACACAGGAATTCGGCTTCGCATTATAACAAAAGGTCATAGGTTGATTCATACAGGTGGGCTGTGACTGCTTCCAACTGTTCAGGTGGGTGGGATACTGAGTTTCCCGCCGCATGACTAAATAAGAACAAATAATAGTAAATGGACATAAACTTCTTATGTCCATAACTATTCGCACGAGCGATTAATCCGCTCCAAACCAACACCGGAATATTGCTATTTAAATACTCTTCCGATGGGTACCAAACACCACTGTATGACCCCTGTTAGACCCTTCGTACAATACAAAGAGGGATCTCTCTGTTCAGGAACATGCTATGTTAACTAAACTTTCAGAATCTATCAAAGGGACCATGATCTACAAAATACATTATTACTGAAAATATGTAACGATTGAGTCGCACGCTACGATCACATAAACTCTACCGTAAATACGCATACCGTGCGCCTGCGGGTGCCCGCGACTGTGAGTATGCGCACGCACGGGAGAGCGCACGCATGCGCAGCGCGGACCAGAATGAGGTGCAAATATGGCAGTGTGTATAGAGATATTTTTCTGACTTTGACAAGATACAACAGTATCTCAAGAAAGAACCACTGGTGATAATATTAGCTACACATATCGGGTGTATTTCAGTTAGTGGAAATAAAATAGGTCAATAATACAGGGAAAAAAATGATCTTATGTAGATAGAAAAGGTTGATTTAAGGGAATGTGAAAGGATTGTTACAATATACTAACCTAAGGTTTCTAGATGTGCTAGATATAATGAGTTCGATATATATATAGTAATGGTTACATATGATGTTCATTAAGGTTTATGATGTAATATGTAT
Source organism: Pseudophryne corroboree (assembly GCF_028390025.1). Taxonomy (NCBI): domain Eukaryota; kingdom Metazoa; phylum Chordata; class Amphibia; order Anura; family Myobatrachidae; genus Pseudophryne; species Pseudophryne corroboree. The sequence goes on along the minus strand of NC_086444.1, from coordinate 666,347,267 downwards.
TTTACTAGGAGTAGATTCAAAGGTTAAAAGAAGATATCATACATAACGGGGAATGGTAGTTGTCACCATGTCCTTAGGATATGATATATAATTGTTTACCTATTAATTCTAAAAAATGTTTGTTATTTATGAAGATTGATTTAGCAATTTTATACAAAAACATATATTAACTTGAGAAAAGTTTTCTTGCAGGATGAACTATTCCTAAAAAGAGTAATTGACTCAGTAATCAGGAAACATGTTCCTGCCACCAGAGTATCAATAAAACCTCGAAGTGGTAAAGGTGGCTAATAAGTTCTCCTATGGCTAATGAAGTCGTATGATTAATCAACTGGAAGTTGACGTTTTATTTCAATTAAATTATTGATAACATGATTGAACTTTATGATAGGATATTCCAGAACTGTGGACATTTATGATGATTCCAGGACATTGGACATGAACTATTACGATACCATATTGTTCTACATTTTTTTTAATACCACAAATTGGAGGATATTGTTGATTTCCGGAAACAGCACTTTGAGCTCACTGCTGTGCTTATTTGACCAAAGACATTACGGATCCTGATACGTGTAATGCCAAGTATATAAAGGAGGTCCATGATATAAAAGAACTTTAACCAAGGCATTATGATATGGACTGGAAAAGATAAATGTTTAAATCCTAGTATTCAATTTTCAGGATTAGGAAAATGTTTTTTAAGTATATTGTATGTGATTGTATGTGATGATGTATTCTGTGATGAGGTTTATTCTTTGGTGACCCCGATGTGATTATAGACATTCATTTGATGTTCACTGTCTACAGGTGTGGCCTATGTTGTATTTAGAAGGCTACTGTCAAACGCAGAATAGCAATACTACATGAAATGATTATTAGCGAACTATACGTTCCCAGAAATTCTCCTGAGATGACAGGGCACATGGATAATGTCCCTGATCAAAGGGTGGAGCTGTCGAATACTGTGACTGAGGCAACCTGCTGAAGGCCTAACAGTTATGTGTGTGCACTACGGGATAGTACGTATATTATGTATACATCCAATAAGCAAAGGGTTCTCATATTCACTAGTATAATATGAAAGCATAACAGAATCCATTTTGATTCTAGCTAGATGATATAGCAAATTCATCTTGAACTTTATACACACCCTGAGAGAAAAACAACTTTGTTGGCTGAGTATTGTTTCCAACTACGCACTTTCTAAAAGCTCATAGAGACCAGATGTAATTCCTAATATGGACACAGTTGAATATCACGAGTATCTTTTTAGTATTCTTGACAATTGTCCCAATATTGCATAACTCTATTGCTTAACATTGTATTCCTGAGGTATGAAATCATATGGGAGGGATATACAAAAGGGGCGTAACTGTGTATTATATAAAACTCATTGTTGATACGTGTATGTTGTTGTTAAAAGGATTTAACCCAGGCGGAGAGAATGCTACCTCTCCCCTGTATACGGGCGTGGCCCTTTGAATAAATAATAATTGATTTTTATAAATCCATTTTCAATTCATTCTTTTACCTAACAACCCAAACAGCAACAAGATGGTTAATTTAGTTAACCTTACAAGGAGAAGTCAACACAGCCAAAAAGGATTAAGTTTCCAAAACCTGGCCCCCTTGACTTGCAGCGTATTCACCGTAAGCAGCAGAGGAGAGTGATCCGAAATTCCTCTAGATAGATAAGTCACATCTGCCACAACCGAGGCCAAGTCTGGGGAAATTAAAACCAAATCTATTCGGGACATAGTATGAAAAGAAGTGGAATAACAGGAGTATTGAGCCACAGAGGAATTGCGATACCTCCATATATCCACCCAACCCAACTCTGCGACTAAATGCGCAAATGGAGTAGGAGAGGGAGGATGAGAAGCAGGCACAACAGAGCCCCTCCAACGATCTGAATAGTGGTCCATAACATTATTAAAATCCTCCATACAAATACTGGTATCTGCCCGATATTTTTTGACCTGCGATAAAACTAAGGACCTCTTAACCTTGTCATTGACACCACGAACATTCCAGGAAAGCAGGCGAAGCCCCCCATCAACAGCGGCCATAGAGAATCAAGAGGCATAGATAGCTAACAGGATGGAAAAAAGAAAGAAAGGAGGAATGCTGCAACCACTGGCACAAAGCACTCCGGCCCTTATGACCACACACATAGAACACGTTGCAAAACACCGTCAGCATTTTAACGCAGAACAGTATTATACCATTCACAATACGAACTTCCACCAACATGTAGGTGGGCATACACAAACAAAGACCAGCAATGGCGATGACATAAAGAAAAAAGCAAACTAACGCTTCCCTAACCCACCTCGTATAACCTACAAAACCTGAGGCATACCTGATACCCATACCATAACAACTAGAACAAACTTATATTAAAACTAATAAAAACAAATGCTAGGGTGTAAAGAAAAAGTCCCTACAACTATATCCAGCATAGAACTCCCAAGCAATTTTGAATATTCGTTTCCCTGGTGAACCAACTGTGCAGATGCAGATATACCTATACATACCCCAAAAGCAATATGCACAGACGTATACACCCCCGCATATAGATAACAATCAGAGAGGAAAACAAAAACCCTATAACAGAGTGCATAATACAGATATGACGGTAGAAATGCAATTGAGAAGCATAGTGAAACACATCAAACAGTATCCTCATTTGCAAAAAGTAACCCTCAACGCGGAACGCGAGGCTGTCTCTCAAGCCAGTCTTCTACATCACGCGGAGTGGTAAAGAAATGGGTACTGTTGTCATGAACTACCCGCAATCTGGCCGGAAACAGCATTGAGTACTGAATATTGCGGTTTCGTAGTTCACGTTTGACTTGCACAAATTGAGCACGGGATTTTTGTACATCCAGAGCGAAATCCGGAAAGGCAGATACAGAATGATTTTCAAACTGGAGAGGACCGTCAGTACGTGCCAGGCGTAAAACAGTGTCCCTGTCTTTAAAATGAAGGAAGCGAGCAATGAGGGTCCGGGCAGGGGCTCCAGGCGGAGGAGGCCGGGGAGGAAGCCTATGAGCCCGTTCCACCGCAAATTGAGGACTAAAAGCTTCTCTAGCAAAAAGACTGCATAGCCAATCCTCCAAAAACTTTTCAGGCGTAGTGCCCTCAGCCCTTTCAGGAAGCCCCACAAAGCGTACATTGTTGCGTCGCAGTCGCCCCTCAACATCAGACAATTTAGCTTGGCTGGTGACCATCTAAGATGAGAGATCATCCACTTTACTCTTCAAGGGGTTAGTAATGTCCTCCAAGTCAGAGATGCGGTGCTCAGTTTCACCAACTCGTTCCCTAATTTTCTGTAAGTCCTGCCGAAGCAGGGAGACATCAATTTGGACCTGGCTAATCTTGTCTGAAACCCTCTGCTCCGATGCAGATATGGCATGCAAAATTTGATGAGTAGAATGCAGGAAATCACTGTCTCCTTCTGCATCATCAAGCTGAGGAGGAGAGGGAGGCGAAGGAATACTGTGACTGTCAGAGGCTGGTGACTGTGGGGTTCTGACATACCTCTCAAGACGTTTTGCAGCACTGGTCCTCCCCATAGTTGTATATACGGAACAGGATAAAATATAACAGGAGAGCGTCTGTAGCTCCAGAAGTGCAACCGCACTAATATAACAGCAGTAGCATCGGGAGCGCAGCCGCACTAATACAACAGGAGAGCGTCTGCCGTTTTGGAAGTACAGCCGCACTAATATAACAGGAGAGCGTCTGTAGTTTCAGAAGTGCAGCCGCACTAATACAACAGGAGAGCGTCTGCCGTTTCGGAAGTGCAGCCCACTAATATAACAGGAGAACGTCTGTAGTTTCAGAAGTGTACTAGGCGGCACGGTCTCCCGCCAGCGGCAGCAAGCATCCAGAGCAGGGGATTTAAAATGGTGGCCGTTCAGCGGGACCCCGCGACCTCCAGCGGCACAACAGGTGACAGCTCCGGCCCCACACCCGGCGTCAGCCCCACTCACTGAGCCGCAGACACAGCAGCAGCCGCCGGGGTGCAGTAAGACCAGCCACGACCGGAAGTCAGAGGGCGCATGGAGCGGGACACAGTAGCAGGGACGTCTCGGCCGGAGGGCGCGCAGCTCCTTCAATTATCAGCGGCACAGCAGCAGTAAAGTCAGCTCCAGGCTCCCTCCACATGCACCGGAGGGCACAGTAAGTGTTCCCAGAGCAGCACACGAGATATAGAATAAAATCCACCAGGGAAAAGGATATTAAATAGGATGAAGAGAGGGAGCTACAGCTTTGAGTGTCACGGTCCGGCGGGAGACTGTGCAGGGGAGCCGGTTCTTACCTGTCCGATCCCTTTGGAGAGGTCCAGCTGGCGAAAGGTGCGGGCTTCTGGCGCTGGGCAGGGTGTGCTGGGAGGACAGGCAGGGGCACTATTTGGCAGCTCAGCAGACTGGCAGCATGTTCCTCCGGCAGGGGTTAGCAGTGCTGCTGTGGAGCCAGGGCTTCTGTGAACAGGCTGGGCTGTGTTCCCGGTGGCCATCTTGGATGTGGGCAAAAAGCCTGTCTTGCCCACACTTCACCAATTTATTACTTTCCTGTGGTCAATTAGCTCTGAGCAGCTGCTATAAGACAGGAAGGCCTGGAGAAGGGAAATTGCCAGTGCAACATCTTTCACAGTATCTGTGAAGCTAGTTCTCTGTGCTCCCACAGCGTCTCCAGTGTCAGGTTCTTGTTACAGCAAATTACCTAAGCCTCCTGATATAGCCTTACGCAGACTGCCGACTCTGTTCCCGTGTCCTACCCAGCTACCAGTTCTGGACGCCGCAGTAACTAGCCTTCGGAATTCCTCCTTTAAAGTACTGGGTCACAGTTCTGGTATCCTCAGCCACCCGCTAACCTACAGTAGTATTTCAATTCAACTGTCTTTGGCGAACTCTGTTAAACTACTCCAAGTAATAAATGCGCAAGACCTTCATCCGTCCCGCTCGTTTGTTATTCAGAGATTCAAGTGCACCAGAATCATCTTCCCCAAATCCTGATCCACAAAAATCCTCAGACATGACAGTTTGCACTGGCCACATGGATCCAGGAACTGGACAGAATTCTGGCTCGGATCTCCTACACAGCATAGCGAGGCATCTGGAGGGATTGGAAAATTCACAGCGACATTTGGCGCAGTGCCTCCAAGAGATATCCACTTGGCAGGATTCCATCCAAGCCTCTCTAGCGAATACTACTCCTGCCCGTCGACCGGAGTCACAAGTTTCTCAGCCCATCCTGGCGTCATTGGGGTCATCACCGTCCTCTCTCTGTTTGCCAATCCCCAACAAGTTTGACAGGAATTCTAAACTCTGTCGTGGATTCCTTAATCAGTGCGATGTGCACTTTACGTTACAGTCAGCCAATTTCCCAACGCAAAAGGCAAAGGTGGCGTACATAGTCTCCTTACTCTCAGGGACAGCCCTGGAATGGGTCTCACCGCTCTCTGAAAGAGATGATGCTCTGCTGAGTGACTATCCAACATTCCTAGCCACTTTTAGGAAGATCTTTGATGAACCGGGAGGCTCGACATCAGCATCCATTGAGATTATGCGTCTACGCCAAAGGAATAGGCCAGTCGGCCAGTATATCATTCAGTTTCAAACCTACGCGTCTGAACTACAATGGAATGAGGAAGCCTTGGTTGCAGCGTTTTGGAGTGGCCTTTTTGACCGTTTGAAGGATGATCTAGCGACTCGAAACTTACCACCAAAAATGGATGATCTCATTTCACTATGTAACAAAGTCGATCTACGATTCCGGGAGAGGCAGGCCGAAAAAGCAAGGGCGATCGCTATCGTTTCCGCCCTGTACCTCTGGCACCCCCTCCGCTAGCAGTAGATTCTCCTGACGAACCCATGCAGCTGAACCGGGCCCGACTTACTCCTGAGGAGCGCCAGAAACGGCGGCGAGAAAATTTGTGTCTTTACTGTGGGGCACCGGGACACATGGTGGCATCATGCCCACAGCGCCCGGGAAACTCCCGCTCCTAACTGGGCTAGGAGACACCAGGTTAGGAGTCTTGTCTCGGTCTCCAAAATCCTCTGAACCTACTCTACCAGTCACTATTGAACTCTCGCAAGGTGCTAAGTCCATTCTCTCTCTTTTAGATACAAGAGCAGCAGAGAATTTCATCACAACCCATCTGGTTCAGCAGCTTCAGATCCCTGTGCGAGATTTGTCCCGTTCCATTTCATTATCTGCGGTTGATGGAAGCCGTATTCCTGGTGGAGTAATTTCTCAACGGACTCTTCCTATTTCAGTTGGTATCGGTGCTCTTCATAAAGAGCAATTGGAACTTTTAGTTATACCCAAGGCATCACATGAAATTGTGCTGGGTTACCCTTGGTTTAGTAGGCATAACCCGCATATCGATTGGCACTCCATGCAAATCTTATCCCGGGGGAAGACTTGTTTGACCTCTTGTTTGCCATGTATCAAACCACTCAATAAAACCCCTGTCACATCACCCCCGCAGATTCCGTCTCAGTACGCTTCCTTCTCCGAAGTCTTCAGTAAACAGGGAGCAGATATCTTGCCACCCCATAGAAAATGGGACTGTCCTATAGACCTCGAACCAGGGAAAGATCCACCAAGAGGTCGGACCTACCCTTTATCAATTCCAGAAACAAAGGCTATGTCCGAGTATATCCAAGAAAACTTGGCCAAGGCGTTCATTCGGTCATCTACCTCACCAGCCGGAGCTGGGTTCTTCTTTGTCCAGAAAAAAGGGGGGTTAAGATCTTGTATAGATTACCGGGGCCTGAATAACATCACGGTAAAAAATCGTTACCCCATACCCCTCATTTCCGAATTATTTGATCGAGTCAAGGGAGCGACCATCTTCTCCAAATTAGACCTAAGAGGAGCCTACAATCTGATCAGAATACGAGCAGGCGACGAATGGAAAACCGCGTTCAATACCAGGGATGGTCATTTTGAATATCTCGTCATGCCATTTGGTCTGAGTAACGCCCCTGCCGTATTCCAAAATTTCGTCAATGAAATTTTCCGAGGCCTTCTATATCAATCTGTCGTGGTCTATCTGGATGACATCTTAATCTTTTCCCCAGACCTTGGCACTCATCGACGACACATCCTAGAGGTTCTACGTAGACTGCGGGAGAACCATCTGTATTGCAAGCTAGAGAAATGCATCTTCAAGCAGGTTTCAGTTCCCTTTCTAGGGTATATAATTGCAGGTTCCGGATTACAGATGGATCCGGAGAAAGTACAAGCCATATTGAATTGGTCAAGACCTTCCTCTCTTAAAGCGGTGCAACGTTTTCTAGGGTTCTCTAACCTTGGTAGCCCCCATCACCGCTCTTACTCGAAAAGGAGCAGACCCGTCTCATTGGTTCCCAGAAGCAGAGTCCGCTTTCCATCTGCTTAAACAAGCATTCATATCAGCACCAGTATTAAGGCAACCAGGTATAAATAAACAATTTTTCCTCGAAGTGGATGCCTCCTCGGAAGCGGTAGGAGCGGTACTCTCTCAAAGGTACGAAGATCATAAGTTCCATCCTTGTGGTTACTTCTCGAAGAAGTTTCTCCCCGCCGAGAAGAACTACACTATCGGGGAGCAGGAGTTGTTGGCAGTCCAGCTAGCCCTAGAGGAATGGCGATACCTCCTGGAAGGAGCTAAGTTCCCTATTACCATTTATACAGATCATCGGAACTTAACCTTCCTGAAAGAATTACAATGTCTGAGTCCGAGTCTTGCTCGTTGGACCATGTTCTTCTCACGCTTTTCATTCATCCTGACTTATCGGCCCGGTTCACAGAATCTAAAAGCAGATGCTCTGTCACGGTCCACTACTTCCATTGAATCTGAAGAACCTCCTCAAACACACCCTGTCCTAGATGCAAAAGTTTTTGCCTCCAATCGTCTACAACCTCCTGCAGGGAAAACTTTTGTCACTCCCCAACTACGGAAGAAACTCATATCTTGGGCTCACACTTCCCGATTTCCAGGCGTTCACAAAACAATGGAATTTCTGCAAAGATCCTATTGGTGGGCCACGCTGAAAGCAGATGTGACAGCCTTCATTTCCTCCTGCGTTAAGTGCGCCCAACACAAGGTCTCTCGGCAGCCTCCAGCTGGGAAGTTACTGCCTCTTTCTGTACCCTTTCAACCGTGGTCCCATTTATCAATGGACTTCATAACAGATTAACCATCTTCTAGAGGCTACACTACAATCTGGGTGGTGAGAGACCGATTCTCCAAAATGGCCCACTTTGTACCATTGAAAAAATTACCAACAGCGTCTGAATTGGCCCATCATTTCTTTTCCGAGATTTTCAGGCTTCACGGTCTTCCCACCAAAATAGTGTCTGATCGAGGGGTGCAATTTGTAGCAAAGTTCTGGAAATTCCCTTGCACAGCCTTACAAATCAAATTGCAGTATTCCACAGCCTATCATCCAGAGTCCAACGGTTCCACGGAACGAGTTAATCAAGATTTGGAGACCTTTCTACGCATTCACCTTTCCTCTTCTCAGGATGATTAGGTAGAACATTTACCTTGGGCTGAGTTTGCCCACAACAATACTTATCATTCTTCTACTGGGCTTACGCCCTTTCTCATTGTTTACGGAGCCCATCCTAAAGTTCCAGCATTTCAAATTCTACCGACACTCGACTTACCAGCAGTGGAAACTTCCCTTAAGCGTTTTTTTAACATTTGGAATCCGGTTCATACCAATCTTCAAAAGGCTTCTCTTCGTTACAAGAAATGGGCTGATAGAAAACGAAGAACAATTCCTAGTCTCAAGGTAGGAGACCAAGTTTGGCTTTCTACAAGGAACTTACGCTTAAGAGTACCTTCAATGAAGTTTCCCCCCCCCCCCCCCCCCCCGCTTTATAGGTCCTTTTCCAATTGGGGGAATAATTAATCCAGTGGTTTATAAACTCAAACTACCCCCTTACCTCAAAATTCCTTCTTCTCTCCATGTTTCCTTGCTAAAACCTTTAGTTTTGAACCGATTTCGGAGACTGTTACCACGACCACCCAAAGTACTCACCCAAGGTGGAATAGAGTTTGAGGTTAAAAAGGTACTTGACTCCCGAATTCGTTATGGTCGGTTACAGTACCTATTGGACTGGAAAGGATATGGTCCAGAGGAACGGTCCTGGGAGTACGCAACAGATGTTCATGCCCCAGCATTAGTTCGCAAATTTCATTCTGAACATCCAGAGAAGCCTAAATTGTGTCTAGGGGCCACTCTAAAGAGGGGGGGTAATGTCACGGTCCGGCGGGAGACTGTGCAGGGGAGCCGGCTCTTACCTGTCCAGTCCCTTTGGAGAGGTCCAGCTGGCGGAGGTGCGGGCTGCTGACGCCGGGCAGGGTGTGCTGGGAGGACAGGCAGGGGCACTGTTTGGCAGCTCAGCAGACTGGCAGCATGTTCCTCCGGCAGAGGTTAGCAGTGCTGCTGTGGAGCCAGGGCTTCTGTGAACAGGCTGGGCTATGTTCCCGGTGGCTATCTTGGATGTGGGCAAAAAGCCTGTCTTGCCCACACATCACCAATTTATCACTTTCCTGTGGTCAATTAGCTCTGAGCAGCTGCTATAAGACAGGAAGGCCTGGAGGAGGGAAATTGCCAGTGCAACATCTTTCACAGTATCTGTGAAGCTAGTTCTCTGTGCTCCCACAGCGTCTCCAATGTCAGGTTCTTGTTACAGCAAATTACCCAAGCCTCCTGATATAGCCTTACGCAGACTGCCGACTCTGTTCCCGTGTCCTACCCAGCTACCTGTTCTGGACGCCGCAGTAACTAGCCTTCGGAATTCCTCCTTTAAAGTACTGGGTCACAGTTCTGGTATCCTCAGCCACCCGCTAACCTACAGTAGTATTTCAATTCAACTGTCTTTGGCGAACTCTGTTAAACTACTCCAAGTAATAAATGCGCAAGACCTTCATCCGTCCCGCTCGTTTGTTATTCAGAGATCCAAGTGCACCAGAATCATCTTCCCCAAATCCGGATCCACAAAAATCCTCAAACGTGACAATGAGCTGTTACTCCATGCTGTACCAAGCCACGCCCCGTGCATTGTTCCTTGTAGTGCCAATGGGAGATCCTGGAGGTGGCTCCTCGGTAAGTTAGCTCTCTGTCTGGATGTGTTTTAGTAATTGCCTTTATCGTGAGGCCTACTGTGACAAATTACATGGCCCTATGTGGGCACTGCTATTATGTAGTGTTAGGACTGCTGACATCAGAGAAGCCTTGAAGTGGCTCAGCAGCTTACACATGTGTTTGCAAACATGTGTAAACTAATTCTCTGAATTTCTATTACCAGATAGGTTCAGGTATGGTTACAGGTAATTTTTAGTGTGCTGAAGGGAAATGTAGGGGTGGGATTTGCAACCCTCCCCCTCTCTGTTTGTTTGTCTGTGACCCCTCCCCCTATCCAGCACCTGATACATAATTATTTCCAGGAATGACCGAGCAACTACCATTGTTTGTCTGCTTGTGTGCAAGAGGCATTGAATAGGAGCAGTATTTGGAAGGCATGCTGTTCCTTGTAGTGCCAATGGGAGATCCTGGGGGTGGCTCCTGGGTAAGTTAGCTCTCTGTCCGGATGTGTTTTAGTAATAGCCTTTATCATGAGGCCTACTGTGACAAATTACATGGCCCTATGGGGGCACTGCTATTATGTAGTGTTATGACTGCTGACATCGGAGAAGCCTTGAAGTCGCTCAGCAGCTTAAACATGTGTTTGCAAACATGTGTAAACTAATTATCTGAATTTCTATTACCAGATAGGTTCAGGTATGGTTACAGGTAATTTTTAGTGTGCTGAAGGGAAATGTAGGGGTGGGATTTGCAAACCCCCCCCCTCTCTGTTTGTTCATTCGTGCATTTCCCCACTCCCCTCCCAGAGTTGACATATTTGTTGGGAATTTCAAACATACTGTTCGTATAACATGGCCGGCTTTAAAAAATCTGATGTGTAGCTAAAAAAGGCTGTGATTTAAGTGAGGGTAAGCACAGTAGTGTAAATAATGTTCAGACTATAGTGATACCTTCCGGATCTGTTGTTCGGAGACTCACATCTCCTACAATTGAATTTAGTATGCAGTTACTTCACAGGGCTGCCATCAGATGTCTAATGTTCTAATGCCGTGTGAGAGGTGGGCCTACCAGGGAGGTAGTCACTCAACAGTTATACCTGAGATGTGAGCCCAGGACCTCTCACATTGCAGTCAGAAACCTTATACATGGAGCTATTTGAAGTGTCTGGGAATTCTAACAACATGAAGCTACTTGTAATTGTAAGTATAAATCATTGCAGCCGATCTATGTATGGTTGGCTGCAGGGGATTGGATGCGTAGCTGCATGCTTTATAGATAGATATATATATATATATATATATATATATGTATATAACTTATGTGGGAAAGGCAAAGCATTCTGTCCTTCCTGGAGGGGGTCATGTTGGGAGCCCTGGAGACTTGCATCCATGGTTAGAAGGATCCAGTCCTGAATCCCGAACCTGCGGCCCTCCAGAAGGTGAGGTAGTTGCAGCCACCAGAAAAGTGAAATCCTGGCTTTCGGTGCAGATGAGATCCCAACCACTTGTACAGGAGATCCAGTTGGAAGGGCACAGCATGAATCTTTCCATACTGCAGAGCCTCGTAAGAGGCCACCATCTTCCCCAGAAGGCGAATGCACTGATGAACCGAAACCCGGGCTGGCTTCAGGACATCCCGGACCATTGTTTGTATCACCAACGCTTTCTCCTCCATAAGAAACACTCTCTGCACTTCCGTATCGAGGATCATTCCCAGAAAAGACAACCTCCTGGTCGGCTCCAAATGTGATTTTGGAAGATTCAGGATCCATGTTCCCTGAGCAGATGAGTCATGTGAACAATGGACTGCAACAACCTCTCCCTGGACGATGCCTTTTATCAGCAGATCGTCCAGATATAGGATTATGTTCACCCCCTGTCTGCGGAGGAGAACCATCATCTCTGCCATCACCTTGGTGAACACCCTCGGTGCTGTGGAGAGGCCGAATGGCAGTGCCTGGAATTGATAGTGACTGTCTAACAGTGCAAATCTGAGATAAGCCTGGTGAGGCGGCCAAATCGCAATGTGGAGGTATGCATCCTTGATATCCAGGGATACCAGAAACTCTCCCTCCTCCAGACCTGAAATAACTGCCCTGAGAGACTCCATTTTGAATTTGAACACCCTCAGGTAAGGGTTCATTGATTTCAAGTTCAAAATTGGTCTGACCGAACCATCCGGTTTCGGTACCACGAAAAGGTTTGTTTTGCATATGAGGTGAAACTGAGACAATGACCTGTGACTTTTCCAATTTTAGGATGGCTTCCTGTACGATAGCCCTGTCTGTCAGCAACGCTGGCAAGCCTGATTTGAAGAATCGGTGAGGCGGGAGTCCTCTTAAGTAGCACCTTCATTTGCAAATTGCTACATGTAGGAAATAGAGAAGAGTCTATTTTTTTGAGGACACCAGAATTGCTGAGGCCATGATAATTTATTAAAGGTATATAGATGATCTGTTAATTTTTTTGAAGGAAGATCTACAAAGTAGAGATGTGCGGCGGGCTTTTTCGTGATTTGTGTTTTGGTTTTGGTTCTGGTTCCATGCTCGTGTTTTGGATCTGGATTGGTTTTGCCAAAACCACCCTTTCGTGTTTTGATTTGGTTTTGGATCTGGATGATTTAAAAAACAAACAAACATAAAAACAGCTAAAATCACAGAATTTGCAGGTAAGTTTGATTCTACGGTATTATTAACATCAATAACATTAATTTCCACTAATTTCCAGTCTATTCTGAAGACCTCACACCTCACAATATTATTTTTAGGCCAAAATGTTGCACCAAGGTGGCTGGATGACTAAACTAAGTGACACAAGTGGGCGTCACAAACACCTGGCCCATCTAGGAGTGGCACTGCAGTGGCAGACAGGATTGCAGATTTAAAAAATAGGCCCCAACCAGCACATGATGCAAAGAAGAAAAATAGGTGCAATGAGGTAGCTGGATGGCTAAGCGACACAAGTGTGCAGCACAAACACCTGGCGCATCTAGGAGTGGCACTGCAATGGCAGACATGATGGCACTTAAAAAAACTAAGCCCCAAACAGCACATCATGCAAAGAAGAAAAAGAGGTGCAATGAGGTAGCTGTATGACTAAGCTAAGCGACACAAGTGTGCGGCACAAACACCTGGCCCATCTAGGAGTGGCACTGCAATGGCAAACAGGATGGCACTTAAAAAAACTAGGCCCCAAACAGCACATCATAAAAAGAAGAAAAAGAGGTGCAATGAGGTAGCTGTATGACTAAGCTAAGCGACACAAGTGTGCGGCACAAACAACATGGGATGTGCTGGAATTTGCCCAGATGTAATACACGCACAATATTGGTGCACATGAGAGCGTACCCCTAAACCACACACATGCGCACACACACACACATGCGCACACACACACACTGCAAAGCCTGTAAAATTAATTTGTATAATAATAACCCTTTTACTTGGAGCTATTATAATAATATGCAGCACAGGCGAACGTACCCTTACACCACACAGGGCAAACCCTGTAAAACTTATTTTGATACTAATATAAGTAATGTATATAAGCCTTTTATTTGGAGTAAATAATATACAGCACAGGACACCACCACTAGACTTATGGCGGCACAAGACACCACCACTGGACTGATGCAGCACAAGACAGCTCCACTAGACTGGACATATACGGCAGTATCACTGGACTTGTACGGCAGTACCACTGGAGTTGTACGGCAGTGTCAGACAGGATGGCACTTTAAAAAACTAGTCCCCAAACAGCACATGAAGCAAAGAAGAAAAAGAGGTGCAAGATGTAATTGTCCTTGGGAATTTTGTTGATAATGTCGATTTATATACAGCAGGGGTGGGGAACCTTTTTTCTACCGAGGGCCATTTGGATATTTATAAAATCCTTCGGGGGCCATACAAGTCTGCACCCGCGTGCGCCAAAAAAAATGGGTGTGGCCAGTTAAAATGGGACGTGATACACATGCCCCCAATAGTGCAGTGCCAGATCCACAATTGCCCCCACAGTGCCAGGTATACAAATGCCCCCACAGTGCCAGGTCTACAAATGCCCCCACAGTGCCAGGTATACAAATGCCCCTCACAGTGCCAGGTATACAGATGCCTCCACAGTGCCAGGTATACAAATGCCCCCACAGTGCCAGGTATACAAATGCCCCCACAGTGCCAGGTATACAGATGTCCACACAGTGCCAGGTATACAAATGCCCCTCACAGTGCCAGGTATACAGATGTCCCCACAGTGCCAGGTATACAGATGCCCCCACAGTGCCAGGTATACAGATGTCCCCACAGTGCCAGGTATACAGATGTCCCCACAGTGCCAGGTATACAGATGCTTCCACAGTGCCAGGTATACAAATGCCCCTCACAGTGCCAGGTATACAAATGCCCCTCACAGTGCCAGGTATACAGATGTCCCCACAGTGCCAGGTATACAGATGCCCCCACAGTGCCAGGTATACAGATGCCCCCACAGTGCCAGGTATACAGATGCCCCTCACAGTGCCAGGTATACAGATGCCCCCCCACAGTGCCAGGTATACAGATGTCCCCCGTCCCGCTTACCGCTCCTTTCGGCGGGGACACGGAGGAGAGCGCGGCTATGTTGGGCAGCGGCGTGTAAGACTTGAAACCAGCCGCCGGTTCGAGAGCCAATCAGAGCTCGCGGACCGGCAGCCGCGGCTCCTGATTAGCTGCCGGTCCGCGAGCTCTGATTGGCTCACAAACCGGCGGCTGGTTTCAAGTCCTACACGCCGCCGCCCAACATAGCCGCGCTCTCCTCCGTGTCCCAGCCGAAAGGAGCAGTAAGCGGGACGGGGGACATCTGTATACCTGGCACTGTGAGGGGGCATCTGAGCCGCGCTCTCCCCCGTGTGGTGACAGCTGAGACACGCTGCCGCCGGACTGTGCGGTGGCGTGTCTCACTGAGAGGAGCGGGTGGGCCGGACCAAACGGCTTTGTGGGCCTTATACGGCCCGCGGGCCGGAGGTTCCCCACCCCTGATATACAGGAACGAAAAGCTATACCTTATACTAACTTAGAATACACTTTACCATGGAGCCGCTGCGGCCGCTAAACCTAGTACACACGCTACGTACTTTTATACACTGTTTGCGTATGGAGTCCCGTATCACTGTACGGACTTAGCGTACAAACGCCGCGCTGGGGTACAAAGTACACACAGCGCGCACACACCCAGAGATACACTTTAAACCTTTACAGTAATGCAATGCAATGCTATTACACTTTAAACCTTATGCAGCAATGCAGTGTGATGCTATTACACTTTAAACCTTATGCAGCAATGCAGTGTGATGCTATTACACTTTAAACCTTAGCAGGGAAAGAAATACACGACACCAGTCTGTAGTTAAACCACTGTGTTCCGACACCACAGTGGATTATTGCTGAAAGGGGGTTACAATATATACAATACAATACAATATAACAGAGTAAATGGCTACAGTCAATGTTACATGCGTGAGTGGATTCGCTTGCGCTACCCGGTCCGGTCCTCCGCCATCTGATAGATAACGTTGTGAGCCTTCTGTCTGACCAGGCTGCAGCAGGCTTTATTTATACAATTCTTCCAAAAGCAATACAATGGATACTGTAATCCCTTTGTCCATTGGACACAGGAATGCACTTTTACAGTACAGAAGAGGTCATAGATCGGTTTGAATTGGTGGGCGATGTTTGTTCTAACTGCTCTTGTGGGTGGTCTCCTCTGGATTCCCGCCGCATACATAATGTACAGTAAATACAGTTTATATCTATATTCTGCTTCTGCACATAACTATCCGCAGGAACATGCGATCTTCCTCAAACCAACACCGGAATGTTACCCTTAAAATACCCTACAGCTGGATACCAAACACCACCTTATGATCTTGTTCTGTCCCCTCCTATTCTGTAAAGGTGAATTCCTTTGTTCTGAAACCATTTAAACTGTTGTTATTTTCTGGTGTGGTGCAGGGGGACTGTCACAACTGAGGGCCTGAGCTGACGGGAGGCAGCCTCAGTTGTAGGGGCTGAGATGTACCGGAACCTGGGAGGTTGTATCAGACCCCTGGACATGTAAGTAACATAAATAATAACTGCCCGAAGGCGTGACCACGACAACTTGGATAAAAGTCAATGATGTTTATTATGACAACTCCGCAACACAGCAGCAGTAAAAGAAAACGTAAAAGTCAGCAAAGAATAAATACAGTTCCTGGGTACTACAGGATGGCAGGAGCCACAGGGCACTGGTAGTGTGAGATAGTTCTTATGATCTTCTAGATGGAAAGTCCTTACCAGGCCCGACTGTAGCAATGGAGATAACCCAGGATTGTGCCAGCTGGTGTTCCAGGAAAAGCTGGGTTGCTGAAGATAAAACAGCTGCTGTGGATACTGGCTGGAACCAGACTGTTGTTAGCACGGAGTGGATACTGGCTGGAACCAGTTAAATAATAAATGAACTTGGGAGCGATGAAATATGAACTGAAATGTAGAACTTGAGAGCGGAGAAATAATAATACCGGTGGAGAGTGGTAAAGTGTAGAAAGGACACCGGCCCTTTAAGGGAAGCTGTACTCTGCTGGAAGCTGAGCTGGAAGCAGGTAATGTTGTAGCTGGAAACAGATGAATCCACAATGGATTGGAGAGTCAGGCTACACCGCAGGTGGAATGCTGGTGCGGGTCTCTATGGTGGAAGTCTTGAGACAGGAGCTGGAACCTGGAAGACAATCACAGGAGAGAGACAAATAGGAACTAGGTTTGACAACCAAAGCACTGACGCCTTCCTTGCTCAGGCACAGTGTATTTATACCTGCAGCAAGGAAGGGATTGGCTAGGCAATTATGCAGATTATCAATACTGAGAACAGATTGGTGGAAATGATCAGCTGACAGAATCCAAGATGGCTGCGCCCATGCAGACACTTGGAGGGAAGTTTGGTTTGTAATCCATGTGGTAATGAAAACAGTAATGGCGGCGCCGGCCACCGGAGACAGGAGGCGCCAGGCTGACAGATGCACATCCAACCACGCGGACACAGCGGAGGCCGCGGCTGACGTAATCGCCACTCAGACACTCTGCATGCAGAAGTTCAGGGACGGCGGCGGAGGCCGCGGGAGACGCCATGCCAGGTGTAATATGGCGTTTACTGTGACAGCGTCCCAGAGTGACAGGAGAGGATACAGGAATGTACACATCAGGATAACAGATGGAATCCGGTCCTGGAGCGCTGAGCCAGCCTTAGGAGGCATCTGATGGGTAAGAAATGGCGTCCAGATACCCGGATCGTGACAGCACCCCCCCCTTTAGGAGTGGCCCCAGGACACTTCTTTGGCTTTTGAGGAAACTTGGAATGGAATCTCCGGACCAAGGCAGGAGCATGGACATCAGAAGCATTGGTCCATGAACGTTCCTCAGGACCATAACCTTTCCAGTCAATAAGATATTGTAGTTGACCGTAACGGTGACGTGAGTCCAGGATCTTGGCCACTTCATACTCAACGCCTCGTTGAGTTTGGACTTTCGGAGTTGGAGGAAGTGAGGAATGAAACCGATTCAAGATCAGCGGTTTCAACAGGGAAACATGGAATGTCCTGGGTATTTTTAAGAAGGGAGGCAACTGGAGTCTGTAAGCAACAGGATTGATGACTTGTTCAATCTTGAAAGGACCGATATAGCGAGGTGCAAACTTCATACTGGGAACTCTTAACCTCAAATTCTTCGTGGATAACCATACCCGATCACCCACCTTGAGAGCAGGAACTGCTCGACGCTTCTTATCCGCAAACTTCTTGTACCTGAACGATGCCTTGAGCAGAGCTGATCGTACGCTCTTCCAGATATTGGCAAACTGATGCAAGGTGATATCCACTGCGGGGACAGAAGTTGCTGGAAGTGGTTGGAACTCAGGGACTTTAGGGTGGAATCCAAAGTTAGTGAAGAATGGTGTTGAAGCAGATGAAGAATGATACTGGTTGTTATGACAGAACTCGGCCCAGGGAAGTAATTGAACCCAGTCATCTTGAGAGGAGGACACATAGATGCGGAGGAAGGCCTCCAAGTCCTGATTCACCCTCTCGGTTTGACCATTGGTCTGAGGATGGTAAGCCGTGGAAAACTTTAGCTTGACTTGGAGGACTTGACATAAACTTCGCCAGAATTTGGCTGTGAATTGAACTCCTCGATCTGAGATAATTTCTTCAGGAAGACCGTGGAGTCGGAAGATCTCTTGTATGAATACTTGAGCCAACTTGGAAGCTGACGGAAGACCGGTGAGAGGAATGAAATGTGCCATCTTGGTGAACCGGTCAACTACCACCCAGATGGTATTGAACTTGTTGCACATGGGTAAGTCTGTAATGAAATCCATCGACAAGTGGGTCCATGGTCGACGGGGAACGGATAGTGGAACCAGTTGCCCCGCAGGCGACTGGCGGGATACTTTATGTTGGGCACACTTTGGGCAAGATGCAATAAACTCCAAGACGTCCTTTTTCAGAGTTGGCCACCAATAGGACCTAGAGATAAACTCCAGGGTTTTTTGGATACCTGTATGTCCGGCAAAACGGGAAGCATGGGCCCAATGCATGAGCTTCTTCCTTAGCATCGGCTTCACAAAACTTTTCCCTGATGGGGGCGTAGAGTCCATCCCTACCGTGGAGAATGCCAACGGATTTATAATAGGATGCTTGTCTGAAGACTCCGACTCTTTTTCTTGCTCCCATGAGCGGGAAAGGGCATCGGCCTTGCGATTCTGAGAGCCCGGACAGAACTGGAGTTTAAAGTCGAACCTGGAAAAGAAAAGTGCCCATCTGGCCTGACGAGGGTTGAGACATTGTGCGCCCTTCAGGTATAAAAGGTTCTTGTGGTCTGTAAGTATGGTGATTGAATGAGAAGCTCCCTCCAACAGATATCTCCACTCTTCTAGAGCGAGCTTGATGGCTAGCAACTCCTGGTCGCCAATGGCATAGTTGCGCTCAGCTGGGGAGAACTTCCGGGAGAAGAAACTGCAAGGATGTAAATGGCCATCTTTAGCCCTCTGAGATAACACCACTCCTACTCCAACGGAGGAGGCATCCACCTCTAAGATGAAAGGAGAGTCGATGTCAGGCTGTTTCAGAACAGGCGCAGAGATGAACCTTTGTTTTAAAAGATGAAATGCTTGCATGGCTTCTTCAGACCACTTGGACGGGTTAGCACCCTTCTTAGTGAAAGCAGTAATAGGCGCCACAATGGTGGAAAAGTCTCGTATAAACTTTCGGTAATAGTTGGCGAACCCTAAGAACCTCTGGACCCCTTTGAGGGTTAAGGGTACCGGCCAATTTTGGATTGCTTGTAGTTTCTCAGGATCCATCTCTAGTCCGGAACCGGACACAATGTACCCTAGAAACGGAATGGACTTGACTTCAAAGACGCATTTTTCTAATTTGCAATAGAGATGATTGACACGGAGACGGGACAGAACCTCTTTAACCCAAAAACGATGTTCCTCTAAATCGTTGGCAAAAATGAGGATATCGTCTAGATAGACCACGACATGACGGTATAGAATGTCTCTGAAGATCTCATTGACAAAATGCTGGAAGACAGCTGGAGCATTGCTCAATCCGAAGGGCATGACGAGGTACTCATAATGTCCGTCACGGGTGTTAAAGGCGGTCTTCCACTCGTCACCCTCACGGATCCGGATGAGATTGTATGCACCTCGCAAGTCCAGCTTTGTAAAGATGGTAGCTCCGCTAACTCTGTCAAAGAGCTCAGTAATCAGGGGTAAAGGATAACGGTTCTTGATGGTAATGTCGTTCAAACCTCTGTAGTCGATGCACGGCCGCAGACCACCATCTTTCTTTTTTACAAAAAAGAAGCCTGCGCCGGCTGGAGAAGAAGAAGGTCGAATGAACCCCTTTGCTAGGTTCTCTTTAATATATTCCTCCATAGAATGCGTCTCAGGCAGAGACAACAGATAAGTTCGGCCTCGAGGTGGAACCTTCCCTGGAACGAGATCAATCGGACAGTCCCATTCTCTATGAGGAGGAAGGATATCAGCAGAAGCTTTACTGAACACATCCGTGAAATCTTGATATGGAGGAGGTGGAACATCAGACGACCTGGGGGAGGAAGAACAGACAGGCAATACTTTAAACAAACATGTCTCAGCACAGGAGGAACCCCATGCCAGGATTTGCGTAGTCGTCCAATCAATTGTAGGATTGTGAAGACGGAGCCATGGAAGGCCCAGGACCACAGGATGTGTGGCTCTTGGAATCACTAAAAAAGAAATAAGTTCGGAATGAAGAACTCCCACTCTCAGACGAACTGGTAGTGTCCTTAAAGAAATAACTGCATCAAAAATTTTGCTGCCATCCACGGCAGTTAAAGAAATGGACGAAGGAAGTCTCTCGGTGGGTAGGGACCACCGTTTAACATAGGCTTCGGTAATAAAGTTCCCAGCTGCTCCGGAATCAAGGAGGGCAATGACGTTCCGATAACGTTGAGCAACTTGAAGCGAGACTGGGAGATTACAATCTTGAGGAGATGGAGAGGAGATCATTACTCCTAGCCGGCCCTCTCCTTGGCGAGCTAGGATTTGGAGTTTCCCGGACGTTTGGGACAGGCATTAATGGTGTGAGACGGAGCTGCACAATAGAGACAGAGAAACTCGGAGAGACGTCTTCGGCGCTCAGCAGGAGTTAAACGGGAACGGCCAAGTTGCATGGGCTCATCTTTAGATGGTGACAGTTGACGAGGAGGAGGAGCAGAAGATTTTGGAGCAGATGATCTTCCACGCTCAGTTGCTCTCTCTCTGAAACGTAAATCAACTTTCGTGCAGAGTGAGATTAGCTCATCTAACTTAGAAGGTAAGTCTCTGGTAGCTAACTCCTCTTTAATACGCTCAGATAAACCATGCCAGAATGCAGCATACAGGGCCTCGTCGTTCCATGCCAGTTCGGATGCCAGGATCTGGAACTGTATCAGATATTGTCCTACAGTACGTGACCCCTGGCGTAAACGGAGAATCTCGGATGAAGCTGAGGTTACCCGGCCTGGCTCGTCGAAGATGCGCCTGAATGTTGACACGAAGGCAGTGTAGGAAGATAGCAGGGTGTCGGACCTCTCCCATAACGGTGATGCCCAATCAAGGGCTGAGCCACTGAGAAGAGAAATAATGTAGGCAATTTTTGTACGGTCACTGGGAAAATTGCCAGGTTGTAGCTCAAACTGAATCTCACACTGGTTGAGAAATCCCCTGCAGAATCTTGGAGATCCGTCAAATTTTGCTGGCGTTGGAAGATGAAGACGTGGAGCAGAAATGGGTAAGGTGGGTGGGGTTATAGCTGGAGTCACTGTGGTTGACGCACCAGACGCGCCTGATCCACGGAGAGTTGTCTGAATCCCATCCAGCCGAGTAGAGAGATCCTGGAGACAGCGGATGATGTGGCCCTGTGCAGCCTCCTGATGTTCTAGTCGGGCTGCCAGTTCTTGCATCGGCCTGGCCGCTTGATCCTGGTCTCCGGCTGGATTCATTAGGTCAGTGCTTACTGTCACAACTGAGGGCCTGAGCTGACGGGAGGCAGCCTCAGTTGTAGGGGCTGAGATGTACCGGAACCTGGGAGGTTGTATCAGACCCCTGGACATGTAAGTAACATAAATAATAACTGCCCGAAGGCGTGACCACGACAACTTGGATAAAAGTCAATGATGTTTATTATGACAACTCCGCAACACAGCAGCAGTAAAAGAAAACGTAAAAGTCAGCAAAGAATAAATACAGTTCCTGGGTACTACAGGATGGCAGGAGCCACAGGGCACTGGTAGTGTGAGATAGTTCTTATGATCTTCTAGATGGAAAGTCCTTACCAGGCCCGACTGTAGCAATGGAGATAACCCAGGATTGTGCCAGCTGGTGTTCCAGGAAAAGCTGGGTTGCTGAAGATAAAACAGCTGCTGTGGATACTGGCTGGAACCAGACTGTTGTTAGCACGGAGTGGATACTGGCTGGAACCAGTTAAATAATAAATGAACTTGGGAGCGATGAAATATGAACTGAAATGTAGAACTTGAGAGCGGAGAAATAATAATACCGGTGGAGAGTGGTAAAGTGTAGAAAGGACACCGGCCCTTTAAGGGAAGCTGTACTCTGCTGGAAGCTGAGCTGGAAGCAGGTAATGTTGTAGCTGGAAACAGATGAATCCACAATGGATTGGAGAGTCAGGCTACACCGCAGGTGGAATGCTGGTGCGGGTCTCTATGGTGGAAGTCTTGAGACAGGAGCTGGAACCTGGAAGACAATCACAGGAGAGAGACAAATAGGAACTAGGTTTGACAACCAAAGCACTGACGCCTTCCTTGCTCAGGCACAGTGTATTTATACCTGCAGCAAGGAAGGGATTGGCTAGGCAATTATGCAGATTATCAATACTGAGAACAGATTGGTGGAAATGATCAGCTGACAGAATCCAAGATGGCTGCGCCCATGCAGACACTTGGAGGGAAGTTTGGTTTGTAATCCATGTGGTAATGAAAACAGTAATGGCGGCGCCGGCCACCGGAGACAGGAGGCGCCAGGCTGACAGATGCACATCCAACCACGCGGACACAGCGGAGGCCGCGGCTGACGTAATCGCCACTCAGACACTCTGCATGCAGAAGTTCAGGGACGGCGGCGGAGGCCGCGGGAGACGCCATGCCAGGTGTAATATGGCGTTTACTGTGACAGCGTCCCAGAGTGACAGGAGAGGATACAGGAATGTACACATCAGGATAACAGATGGAATCCGGTCCTGGAGCGCTGAGCCAGCCTTAGGAGGCATCTGATGGGTAAGAAATGGCGTCCAGATACCCGGATCGTGACAGGGACTGTGTACATTGTGCACTATTTTGATTAAATATGTAATGTGTTTTGATAGCTCTCCATGCGTTCACAAACTCTACCGTAAATACCCATACTACGCGCTGATGCGCACGACCGCGGGAGCGACCATACGTAAATTGCGAAAATGTGCACGCACAGCAGAACAAGTACACGCGCGGAGGCCATCTGTGTGTTGTTTGTACGTGATGTGTGTACTGCAATATTTTTCGACTTTGACATTGTATAAACAGGACATGCACACTTCAACAGACCAATCATTTCAGCGACAGTGTCTGCCACACGACTGTTGCTGAAATGACTGGTTTGTTTGGGCCCCCACCAAAAATGAAGCAATCAGTCTCTCCTTGCACAAACTGGCTCTACAGAGGCAAGATGTCAACTTCATCCCTTTCAGTGTGTACATCATCCTCCTCACAGAGTATTAATTCGTCTCTACTGGAATCCACCATCACAGGTCCCTGTGTACTTTCTGGAGGCAACTGCTGGTAAAGGTCTTCCTGGAGGAATTTATAATTCGTTTTGATGAACATCATCTTCTCTACATTTTGTGGAAGTAACCTCCTACGCTGATCGCTGACAAGGTTACCAGCTGCACTAAACACATTTTCGGAGTACACACTGGAGGGGGGGCAACTTAGGTAAAATAAAGCCAGTTTGTGCAAGGACATCCAAATTGCCTCTTTTTCTTGTCAGTATACATACGGACTGTCTGACATGCCTACTTGGATGCTGTCACTCATATAATCCTCCAACATTCTTTCAATGGTGACAGAATCACATGCAGTGACAGTAGACATATCGGTAATCGTTGGCAGGTCCTTTATTCTGGACCAGATGTCAGCACTCGCTACAGACTGCCCTGCATCACCGCCAGCGGGTGGGCTAGGAAATCTTATCCTTTTCCTTGCAGCCCCAGTTGCGGGAGAAAATGAAGTAGGAGCTGTTGACAGGTCACGTTCCGCTTGAGTTGACAATTTTCTCACCACCAGGTCTTTGAACCTCTGCAGACTTGTGTCTGGAAAAAGATATACAACGTAGGCTTTAAACCTAGGATTGAGCACGGTGGCCAAAATATAGTGCTCTGATTTCGACAGATTGACCACCCTTGAATCCTGGCAAAGTGAATGAAGGGCTCCATCCACAAGTCCCACATACTTTGCGGAATCTCTCCGTCTTAGCTCCTCCTTCAATTTCTCCAGCAAAAGCCTGATGAGGGGAATGACCTGACTCAAGCTGGCAGTGTCTGTACTGACTTCACGTGTGGCAAGTTCGAAGGGTTGGAGAACCTTGCAAAAGATGGAAATCATTCTCCACTGCGCTTGAGTCAGGTGCATTCCCCCTCCTTTGCCTATATCGTAGGTGGATGTATAGGCTTGAATGGCCTTTTGCTGCTCCTCTATTCTCTGAAGCATATAGATTGTTGAATTTCACATCGTTACCACCTATTGCTTCAGGTGATGGCAGGGCAGGTTCAGGAGTGTTTGCTGGCGCTCCAGTCTTCGGCACGTGGTGGCTGAATGTCGAAAGTGGCCTGTAGTTTTCCGGGCCACCGACAGCATCTCCTGTACGCCCCTGTCATTTAAAAAAAAATCTGATTTTAATTACCTACAGTTAAATCCTTTTCTCGTAGTCCGTAGAGGATACTGGGGTCCATTTATTACCATGGGGTATAGACGGGTCTACTAGGAGCCATGGGCAGTTTAAGAATTTGATTTGTTGGCTGGTTCCTCCCTCTATGCCCCTCCTACCAGACTCAGTCTAGGAAACTGTGCCCGAGGAGACGGACATACTTTGAGAGAAGGATAGATAAGGATAGTGGTGAGATTCCGAACCAGCACACACAAGAGGAAAGCCAAACTAACCAAACTTGAAACAGGAACAGGAACGGCTGAACCAACACTGTCAGGCTCTGTCTAGTTTGTGCTCCCGGAGAGGGCACTAGTGGGTCAGTGGAGATGGGATGGAGAAAACGGGGAGGCTGGATAAGATCCTGCACATGTGCGCTGTGTTGTTTATTTAGCAATTGATTCAAACAATATGGCAGCAGGAATACTGATGACAACAGAAGATATGCAATTGTGGGTAGAACAGCGTGGAAGCTGAAAGTCTATGGCAAAGTTTGTGACGTGAGCAACAATCGATCAGGGAACCGATGTATCGGTATGGGAACCGATGGTTCCTGGATCGTGGAGCAGAGCAGGGATGATGGTGGGAATAGCGAGCCAGGTAACTGTTTGCAGGAGACAGGAACAAATGGTTTAAATCCTCAGTGCAGGTTGGAATAACTGGCAGCTTGCAGGCTGATGAACAGGTGTAGGTTAACAAGATGCACCTGGAGGAGAGTCTCTACTGCAGAGGGCTGGAGCACACTGTAGCTGGATAAGGTGTGAAGCTGATCACAGGTACCCGGGTTGCTGGTGCTTGTTGTTCCACGGCAGTGCAGGACCAGATTGGAAGGCAGAGCAGGTACAAAGAGGAACTGAAGAACAGCCAGAGACACAGGTCAGAGGAATGACTCGAAGTCCAAGACAAGGACTGACTCACCCTGCTGCTCCTGATATACCCCCCGGTCTGCAGGTATTGGTTGAGAGTGAATGGGAGGTGCGGCCAGGCTCTGGATTGGTTGATGTGGAAGAGCTGACGGGTATTGTCATGGCAGCGCCCATGCCGCGCTGGGGTACAAAGTACACACAGCGCGCACACACCCAGAGATACACTTTAAACCTTTACAGTAATGCAATGCAATGCTATTACACTTTAAACCTTATGCAGCAATGCAGTGTGATGCTATTACACTTTAAACCTTATGCAGCAATGCAGTGTGATGCTATTACACTTTAAACCTTAGCAGGGAAAGAAATACACGACACCAGTCTGTAGTTAAACCACTGTGTTCCGACACCACAGTGGATTATTGCTGAAAGGGGGTTACAATATATACAATACAATACAATATAACAGAGTAAATGGCTACAGTCAATGTTACATGCGTGAGTGGATTCGCTTGCGCTACCCAGTCCGGTCCTCCGCCATCTGATAGATAACGTTGTGAGCCTTCTGTCTGACCAGGCTGCAGCAGGCTTTATTTATACAATTCTTCCAAAAGCAATACAATGGATACTGTAATCCAGGCCTGGCCAACCTGTGGCTCTCCAGATGTTGTAAAACTACAAGTCCCATCATGCTTTGCCACAGTTTTGCTATTAGGGAATACTAGAACTGTGGCAGGGAATGCTGGGATGTGTAGTTTCACAACATCTGGAGAGCCACAGGTTGGCCAGGCCTGCTGTAATCCCTTTGTCCATTGGACACAGGAATGCACTTTTACAGTACAGAAGAGGTCATAGATCGGTTTGAATTGGTGGGCGATGTTTGTTCTAACTGCTCTTGTGGGTGGTCTCCTCTGGATTCCCGCCGCATACATAATGTACAGTAAATACAGTTTATATCTATATTCTGCTTCTGCACATAACTATCCGCAGGAACATGCGATCTTCCTCAAACCAACACCGGAATGTTACCCTTAAAATACCCTACAGCTGGATACCAAACACCACCTTATGATCTTGTTCTGTCCCCTCCTATTCTGTAAAGGTGAATCCCTTTGTTCTGAAACCATTTAAACTGTTGTTATTTTCTGGTGTGGTGCAGGGGGACTATGTGTACATTGTGCACTATTTTGATTAAATATGTAATGTGTTTTGATAGCTCTCCATGCGTTCACAAACTCTACCGTAAATACCCATACTACGCGCTGATGCGCACGACCGCGGGAGCGACCATACGTAAATTGCGAAAATGTGCACGCACAGCAGAACAAGTACACGCGCGGAGGCCATCTGTGTGTTGTTTGTACGTGATGTGTGTACTGCAATATTTTTCGACTTTGACATTGTATAAATAGGACATGCACACTTCAACAGACCAATCATTTCAGCGACAGTGTCTGCCACACGACTGTTGCTGAAATGACTGGTTTGTTTGGGCCCCCACCAAAAATGAAGCAATCAGTCTCTCCTTGCACAAACTGGCTCTACAGAGGCAAGATGTCAACTTCATCCCTTTCAGTGTGTACATCATCCTCCTCACAGAGTATTAATTCGTCTCTACTGGAATCCACCATCACAGGTCCCTGTGTACTTTCTGGAGGCAACTGCTGGTAAAGGTCTTCCTGGAGGAATTTATAATTCGTTTTGATGAACATCATCTTCTCTACATTTTGTGGAAGTAACCTCCTACGCTGATCGCTGACAAGGTTACCAGCTGCACTAAACACATTTTCGGAGTACACACTGGAGGGGGGGCAACTTAGGTAAAATAAAGCCAGTTTGTGCAAGGACATCCAAATTGCCTCTTTTTCTTGTCAGTATACATACGGACTGTCTGACATGCCTACTTGGATGCTGTCACTCATATAATCCTCCAACATTCTTTCAATGGTGACAGAATCACATGCAGTGACAGTAGACATATCGGTAATCGTTGGCAGGTCCTTTATTCTGGACCAGATGTCAGCACTCGCTACAGACTGCCCTGCATCACCGCCAGCGGGTGGGCTAGGAAATCTTATCCTTTTCCTTGCAGCCCCAGTTGCGGGAGAAAATGAAGTAGGAGCTGTTGACAGGTCACGTTCCGCTTGAGTTGACAATTTTCTCACCACCAGGTCTTTGAACCTCTGCAGACTTGTGTCTGGAAAAAGATATACAACGTAGGCTTTAAACCTAGGATTGAGCACGGTGGCCAAAATGTAGTGCTCTGATTTCGACAGATTGACCACCCTTGAATCCTGGCAAAGTGAATGAAGGGCTCCATCCACAAGTCCCACATACTTTGCGGAATCTCTCCGTCTTAGCTCCTCCTTCAATTTCTCCAGCAAAAGCCT
Source organism: Pseudophryne corroboree (assembly GCF_028390025.1). Classification (NCBI taxonomy): domain Eukaryota; kingdom Metazoa; phylum Chordata; class Amphibia; order Anura; family Myobatrachidae; genus Pseudophryne; species Pseudophryne corroboree. The sequence continues at coordinate 666,319,404 of NC_086444.1, read as the reverse complement.
GATGAGGGGAATGACCTGACTCAAGCTGGCAGTGTCTGTACTGACTTCACGTGTGGCAAGTTCGAAGGGTTGGAGAACCTTGCAAAAGATGGAAATCATTCTCCACTGCGCTTGAGTCAGGTGCATTCCCCCTCCTTTGCCTATATCGTAGGTGGATGTATAGGCTTGAATGGCCTTTTGCTGCTCCTCTATTCTCTGAAGCATATAGATTGTTGAATTTCACATCATTACCACCTATTGCTTCAGGTGATGGCAGGGCAGGTTCAGGAGTGTTTGCTGGCGCTCCAGTCTTCGGCATGTGGTGGCTGAATGTCGAAAGTGGCCTGTAGTTTTCCGGGCCACCGACAGCATCTCCTGTACGCCCCTGTCATTTAAAAAAAAATCTGATTTTAATTACCTACAGTTAAATCCTTTTCACGTAGTCCGTAGAGGATACTGGGGTCCATTTATTACCATGGGGTATAGACGGGTCTACTAGGAGCCATGGGCAGTTTAAGAATTTGATTTGTTGGCTGGTTCCTCCCTCTATGCCCCTCCTACCAGACTCAGTCTAGGAAACTGTGCCCGAGGAGACGGACATACTTTGAGAGAAGGATAGATAAGGATAGTGGTGAGATTCCGAACCAGCACACACAAGAGGAAAGCCAAACTAACCAAACTTGAAACAGGAACAGGAACGGCTGAACCAACACTGTCAGGCTCTGTCTAGTTTGTGCTCCCGGAGAGGGCACTAGTGGGTCAGTGGAGATGGGATGGAGAAAACGGGGAGGCTGGATAAGATCCTGCACATGTGCGCTGTGTTGTTTATTTAGCAATTGATTCAAACAATATGGCAGCAGGAATACTGATGACAACAGAAGATATGCAATTGTGGGTAGAACAGCGTGGAAGCTGAAAGTCTATGGCAAAGTTTGTGACGTGAGCAACAATCGATCAGGGAACCGATGTATCGGTATGGGAACCGATGGTTCCTGGATCGTGGAGCAGAGCAGGGATGATGGTGGGAATAGCGAGCCAGGTAACTGTTTGCAGGAGACAGGAACAAATGGTTTAAATCCTCAGTGCAGGTTGGAATAACACTGGCAGCTTGCAGGCTGATGAACAGGTGTAGGTTAACAAGATGCACCTGGAGGAGAGTCTCTACTGCAGAGGGCTGGAGCACACTGTAGCTGGATAAGGTGTGAAGCTGATCACAGGTACCCGGGTTGCTGGTGCTTGTTGTTCCACGGCAGTGCAGGACCAGATTGGAAGGCAGAGCAGGTACAAAGAGGAACTGAAGAACAGCCAGAGACACAGGTCAGAGGAATGACTCGAAGTCCAAGACAAGGACTGACTCACCCTGCTGCTCCTGATATACCCCCCGGTCTGCAGGTATTGGTTGAGAGTGAATGGGAGGTGCGGCCAGGCTCTGGATTGGCTGATGTGGAAGAGCTGACGGGGATTGTCATGGCAGCGCCCATGCCGTGGTTTGGCGGGAATGCGGCGTGCGTGCACGCCTGCTGACAACAGGAGTGTCCTTAGGCTCAGAATGGCATTTAGCAACAAGGTGACCAGTGGCAGCGAGACATGGGAGCCTCAGACGGAGGTTGCACCGGCGGACAGGTGCAGCTGCAGTAAGTCGATTCCTGACAGTACCCCCTCCTTTTCGGGTGGGCACCGAACACCCACGTGGTTTGGAAGGGTGAGTTCTGTGGAAAACATGGATCAACCTTGGAGCGTGGACATCTGTAGCATTTACCCAACTCCTCTCCTCAGGACCATAACCGGACCAATCGATAAGGTATTGCAGACGACCATACCGGCAACGGGAATCCAGAATCTTCTCTATTTCAAACTCAATGCCCCTCTGAGTTCGTACTTTGGGGCCAACGGGAAGAGCTTTTTGGAAACGATTCAGGACCTAGGGTCTAAGGAGGGAGACATGAAAGGCATTAGGTATTCGCAAATAAGGAGGCAATCTGAGCTTGTACGCTACAGGACTGATGACTTTGTCAATGGGTAAAGGGCCAATAAAGTGTGGTGCAAATTTCATTGATGGCACTCTGAGACGAAGGTTCCGGGTGGAGAGCCAAACTTTATCATTAGGTTTTAAGCTGGGAACTGCACGTCTTTTGCGGTCAGCAAAGAACTTGTAACAGCTTGAGGTCTTTTTAAGGGAAACATGAATTTTTCTCCAAGTAGACGAAAACTGGTTTAGAACAGAAGTGGCTGCAGGAACATTGATGTTTGGTAGATCTTGGAAGTCTGGGACACGAGGATGTTGACCATATACAGCAAAGAACGGGGTGGTCTCCTTGGCAGTATGATAGCGAAAGTTGTGAGCAAATTCTGCCCACGGAAGCAGGTCTACCCAGTCATTTTGGAAAGAGGAAATATAAAGTCTCAAGAAGGTCTCCAATTCTTGATTCACCGTCTCAGTCTGTCCATTCGTCTGAGGGTGGTAGGCTGACGAGAACTTAAGTTTAACTTGAAGGGCAGAACAGAGAGCTCTCCAAAATCTTGCTACGAACTGAACTCCACGGTCAGATATAATTCCAGTAGGCAGTCCATGTAGGTGAAAGATCTCCCGTAGGAAGACTTGAGCAAGTTTTGGAGCAGAAGGAAGAGCCTGGAGTGGAACAAAGTGGGCCATTTTAGTAAACCTGTTGACAACTACCCAGATGGTATTGAATCCTTGAGAGGGGGGTAGATCGGAGATGAAGTCCATGGACAGGTGAGACCAGGGACGGCTGGGTATTGATAACGGCTGTAACTGACCTGCCGGAGACTGACGGGGAGTCTTATGCTGGGCACATTTGGGGAAGGATGCCCCGAAATCCTGGATGTCGACCTTGATTTTAGGCCACCAGTAAGTTTCAGACAGGAACTTGAAAGTCTTTAGGACACCAGGATGCCCTGTGAACTTAGACTGATGAGCCCAAGACAACAACTTGGAACGAAGTTCAGGAGAAACAAATATCTTGCCAGGAGGCGGAACAGGTGTGACTTGAGCCGAGGCAAACACGACTGGATTCAAAACAGAATGAGGAACTGGATCGGGAATCTCCTCTTCAGATCCCATAGAACGGGACAGAGCATCTGCTTTGGTATTCTGGGAACCAGGACGGAAATGAAGCTTGAAGTTGAAACGAGAGAAGAACATTGCCCACCGGGCCTGGCGAGGATTGAGACACTGGGCTGCCTTTAAGTAGAGCAGATACTTTGCCCCCCCCCCCAGGAGATACCTCCACTCCTCAAGGGCCAGTTTGATTGCCAGTAATTCTTGGTCACCGATGGAGCAATTAGCTTCCGCAGGAAGAAATTTGCGATAAAAGAACCCACAGGGATGAATTTTTCCATCGGCCCCTACTTGGGCTACTACAGCTCCAACTCCTACTGTAGAAGCATCTACCTCCAACTCGAACGGCTTGTTAATATCTGGTTGTGACAGAACTGGAGCGGACATGAAAGCCTGCTTAACTCTCTGAAATGCAGCCAAGGCATCTTCTGACCAGTTGGAATGGTCTGCCCCTTTTCAAGTTAAGTTGGTAATAGGAGTGATGAGAGTTGAGAATCCTCTGATGACCTTCCTATAGTAATTAGCGAACTCCAAGAATCGCTGGATGGACTTGAGTGTACTTGGAGTGGACCAATTAGCAATAGCTTCTAATTTTGTGGGGTCCATCTGGAGATCTGATCCGGAAATTACATACCCTAGGAAGGGTATGGAAGGAACTTCGAAGGTACATTTAGACAACTTGCCGTAGAGACGATTCTCATGAAGACGTCGGAGGACCTCAAGAACTTGCAGACGATGCGAGGAGAGATCTTGAGAAGATAAGGATATAATCCAAATAGACTACAAGATATTTGTACAGGACATCACGGAAAATTTCATTAACAAAGTGCTGGAACACTGCTGGGGCATTGCTCAACCCGAATGGCATTACAAGGTACTCGTAATGACCATCCCGAGTGTTAAAGGCGGTCTTCCATTCATCGCCACTTCGAATTCTGATGAGATTGTAGGCACCGCGGAGATCTAACTTAGTGAAAATGCAGGCTCCCTTGACTCTATCAAATAATTCAGTGATGAGAGGTAATGGATAGCTATTTTTGATGGTAATATCGTTGAGCCCCCGATAATCGATGCACGGACGTAATCCTCCATCTTTCTTTTTAACAAAGAAAAAACCCGCTCCGGCGGGCGAAGACGAAGAGCGGATGAATCCTTTCTGTAAATTCTCCCTGATGTACTCACTCATTGCCTCGGTTTCAGGTACAGATAACGGGTAAGTATGCCCCCTAGGTGGCTTCTTGCCGGGGATGAGATCGATGGGACAATCCCACTCTCTATGGGGCGGCAGAACATTGGTGGCCTTTTCGCTGAAGACGTCACTGAAATCTTGGTAGGCTACTGGGAAACTTGACTGAATTTTAACTTCTGAGGACCTTACAGGACGAACTTGGGCTAGGCAGAACTGATGGCAATGTGAACCCCAAGAAGTCAATTGTAACGTGGGCCAGTTAATCTGCGGATTATGTAGCTGGAGACAGGGCATACCCAAAACGATCTCCTGAGTTGCTTTAGGGATGACCAGGAACTCGATTAATTCGGAATGCAGGAACCCGACTCCCAAAACAACTGGCTTGGTTTGATGGGAGATGGAACCCTTGAAGATTCGGCTACCATCCACTGCAGTGATATAGACTGGGTATGTGAGTCCGCAGATAGACAGACGGAACTTGTCAACTGCGGCTTGAGTAATGAAGTTTCCAGCAGCTCCACAGTCCACTAACGCGGATACAGACTGGAGTCCAGCACTAGTCTCTAAAGTCACAGGAAGGATAAGGTCTCGGTTTGAAGGAGCTTGTCTAGAAGATCCCAACTTGACTCCTCCTTTACAAGTCAGGATCTGGCGTTTCCCGAACGCGCCATACAAGAACTAATTTGGTGACCTGTTGCCGCACAATAAAGACACAGTCTCTCTCGAAGTCTTCGTGACCGCTCCTCAGGGGTTAAGCGGGACCTACTTATTTGCATAGGCTCATCGGAAGATGGAGGCTAAAATTGTGTCGGGGGTACTATTCTCGGCTTGCGGGGCTCACTGCGAGCACGCTCACTGTTGCATTTGCGAATGCGAGAGTCCAACTTAATACACAAAGAAATTAGGTCTGATAATTGCTCAGGAATGTCACGAGTGGCTAGTTCATCTTTAATTCGATCAGAGAGTCCATGCCAAAAGGCTGCTACCAGCGCTTGATTATTCCATTGAATCTCTGAGGCTAACGTCTGGAACTGGACAACATATTGACCCATGTTACTGGTACCCTGACGAAGTTGAATAAGATCTGCAGAGGCTGACGTTGCGCGACCTGGTTCGTCAAAGATGCGTCTGAAGGTTGACACAAATTCGGTATAATTATTCATAAGAGAGTCAGCATGCTTCCACAGAGGAAACACCCAACTCAGGGCTGGTCCAGAGAGCAGCGATATAATGTAAGCAACCTTGGATCTTGGCGTGGGGAAATTGTGCGATAGCAACTCAAACTGAATTTCACATTGATTGAGAAACCGCAACATAACTTGGGACTGCCATCATATTTGCCGGGCACGGGCAGATGCAGGAGTGACACTGGAGTTGATGCAGCCGGTGAAGGAGAACCCACTGAACTTGCAGGTGCAGAGGTGACTGGAACTGAAGGAACGACAGCACTGGGCAGCGACTGTTGCAGTGTATCGAGACGGGCGGACATTCCTTGCAGGAATTGGATTATCTGCCGCTGCGCAGCCTCTTGACCATCCAGGCGGGAGACCAGATTTTGTAAGGCCCCTGACCCCACATTCTGACCACCGTCCAAGTCCATGGGCCTTGGACTTACTGTCAGGCTCTGTCTAGTTTGTGTTCCCGGAGAGGGCGCTAGTGGGTCAGTGCAGATGGGATGGAGAAAAATAAGATTTTACTTACCGATAAATCTATTTCTCGGAGTCCGTAGTGGATGCTGGGGTTCCTGAAAGGACCATGGGGAATAGCGGCTCCGCAGGAGACAGGGCACAAAAAGTAAAGCTTTTTCCGATCAGGTGGTGTGCACTGGCTCCTCCCCCTATGACCCTCCTCCAGACTCCAGTTAGGTACTGTGCCCGGACGAGCGTACACAATAAGGGAGGATTTTGAATCCCGGGTAAGACTCATACCAGCCACACCAATCACACCGTACAACTTGTGATCTAAACCCAGTTAACAGTATGATAACAGCGGAGCCTCTGAAAGATGGCTTCCTACAACAATAACCCGAATAAGTTAACAATAACTATGTACAATTTATGCAGATAATCCGCACTTGGGATGGGCGCCCAGCATCCACTACGGACTCCGAGAAATAGATTTATCGGTAAGTAAAATCTTATTTTCTCTATCGTCCTAGTGGATGCTGGGGTTCCTGAAAGGACCATGGGGATTATACCAAAGCTCCCAAACGGGCGGGAGAGTGCGGATGACTCTGCAGCACCGAATGAGAGAACTCCAGGTCCTCCTTAGCCAGAGTATCAAATTTGTAAAATTTTACAAACGTGTTCTCCCCTGACCACGTAGCTGCTCGGCAAAGTTGTAATGCCGAGACCCCTCGGGCAGCCGCCCAAGATGAGCCCACTTTCCTTGTGGAGTGGGCCTTTACAGATTTAGGCTGTGGCAGGCCTGCCACAGAATGTGCCAGTTGGATTGTGCTACAGATCCAACGAGCAATCGTCTGCTTAGACGCAGGAGCACCCATCTTGTTGGGTGCATACAATATAAACAACGAGTCAGATTTTCTGACTCCAGCTGTTCTTGCAATATATATTTTTAATGCTCTGACAACGTCCAGTAACTTGGAGTCCTCCAAGTCACTTGTAGCCGCAGGCACTACAATAGGCTGGTTCAGATGAAATGCTGACACCACCTTAGGGAGAAAATGCGGACGAGTCCGCAGTTCTGCCCTGTCCGAATGGAAAATCAGATATGGGCTTTTGTAAGATAAAGCTGCCAATTCTGACACTCTCCTGGCAGAAGCCAGGGCTAGAAGCATGGTCACTTTCCAAGTGAGATATTTCAAATCCACCTTATTTAGTGGTTCAAACCAATGAGATTTTAGAAAATCCAAAACTACATTGAGATCCCACGGTGCCACTGGAGGCACCACAGGAGGCTGTATATGCAGCACTCCCTTCACAAAGGTCTGGACTTCAGGGACTGAAGCCAATTCTTTTTGAAAGAAAATCGACAGGGCCGAAATTTGAACCTTAATAGATCCCAATTTGAGACCCATAGACAATCCTGATTGCAGGAAATGTAGGAATCGACCCAGTTGAAATTCCTCCGTCGGAGCACTCCGATCTTCGCACCACGCAACATATTTTCGCCAAATTCGGTGATAATGTTGCACGGTTACTTCTTTCCTTGCTTTAATCAAAGTAGGAATGACTTCTTCCGGCATGCCTTTTTCCATTAGGATCCGGCGTTCAACCGCCATGCCGTCAAACGCAGCCGCGGTAAGTCTTGAAACAGACAGGGACCCTGCTGAAGCAAGTCCCTCCTTAGAGGTAGAGGCCACGGATCTTCCGTGATCATCTCTTGAAGTTCCGGGTACCAAGTCCTTCTTGGCCAATCCGGAACCACTAGTATCGTTCTTACGCCTCTTTGCCGTATAATTCTCAATACTTTTGGTATGAGAGGCAGAGGAGGAAACACATACACCGACTGGTACACCCAAGGCGTTACCAGCGCGTCCACAGCTATTGCCTGCGGATCTCTTGACCTGGCGCAATACCTGTCCAGTTTTTTGTTGAGGCGAGACGCCATCATGTCCACCATTGGTCTTTCCCAACGGGTTACCAGCATGTGGAAGACTTCTGGATGAAGTCCCCACTCTCCCGGGTGAAGATCGTGTCTGCTGAGGAAGTCTGCTTCCCAGTTGTCCACTCCCGGGATGAACACTGCTGATAGCGCTATCACATGATTCTCTGCCCAGCGAAGAATCCTTGCAGCTTCTGCCATTGCACTCCTGCTTCTTGTGCCGCCCTGTCTGTTCACATGGGCGACTGCCGTGATGTTGTCCGACTGGATCAACACCGGTTTTCCCTGAAGCAGAGGTTCTGCCTGGCTTAGAGCATTGTATATTGCTCTTAGTTCCAGAATGTTTATGTGAAGAGACGTTTCCAGGCTCGTCCATACTCCCTGGAAGTTTCTTCCTTGTGTGACTGCTCCCCAGCCTCTCAGGCTGGCGTCCGTGGTCACCAGGATCCAATCCTGTATGCCGAATCTGCGGCCCTCCAATAGATGAGGACTCTGCAACCACCACAGAAGAGACACCCTTGTCCTTGGAGACAGGGTTATCCGTAGGTGCATCTGAAGATGCGACCCTGACCATTTGTCCAACAGATCCCTTTGGAAAATTCTTGCGTGGAATCTGCCGAATGGAATTGCTTCGTAAGAAGCTACCATTTTTCCCAGGACTCTTGTGCATTGATGTACAGACACCTTTCCTGGTTTTAGGAGGTTCCTGACAAGCTCGGATAACTCCTTGGCTTTTTCCTCCGGGAGAAAAACCTTTTTCTGAACCGTGTCCAGAATCATCCCTAGGAACAGCAGACGAGTTGTCGGCATTAACTGGGATTTTGGAATATTCAGAATCCACCCGTGCTGTTTTAGCACTTCTTGAGACAGTGCTAATCCCATCTCTAGCTGTTCTCTGGACCTCGCCCTTATTAGGAGATCGTCCAAGTATGGGATAATTAATACGCCTTTTCTTCGAAGAAGAATCATCATCTCGGCCATTACCTTTGTAAAGATCCGAGGTGCCGTGGACAATCCGAACGGCAGCGTCTGAAACTGATAGTGACAGTTTTGTACAACGAACCTGAGGTACCCCTGGTGTGAGGGGTAAATTGGAACGTGGAGATACGCATCCTTGATGTCCAAGGATACCATAAAGTCCCCCTCTTCCAGGTTCGCTATCACTGCTCTGAGTGACTCCATTTTGAACTTGAACTTCTTTATGTACAGGTTCAAGGACTTCAGATTTAGAATAGGCCTTACCGAGCCATCCGGCTTCGGTACCACAAAAAGAGTGGAATAATACCCCTTCCCTTGTTGTAGAAGAGGTACCTTGACTATCACCTGCTGAGAGTACAGCTTGTGAATGGCTTCCAAAACCGTCTCCCTTTCGGAGGGGGACGTTGGTAAAGCAGACTTCAGGAAACGGCGAGGTGGATCCGTCTCTAATTCCAACCTGTACCCTTGAGATATTATCTGCAGGATCCAGGGATCTACCTGCGAGTGAGCCCACTGCGCGCTGTAATTTTTGAGACGACCGCCCACCATCCTCGAGTCCGCTTGAGGAGCCCCAGCGTCATGCTGAGGCTTTTGTAGAAGCCGGGGAGGGCTTCTGTTCCTGGGAAGGAGCTGCGTGTTGCTGTCTCTTCCCTCGACCTTTGCCTCGTGGCAGATATGAATAGCCCTTTGCTCTCTTATTTTTAAAGGAACGAAAGGGCTGCGGTTGAAAAGTCGGTGCCTTTTTCTGTGGGGGAGTGACTTGAGGTAGAAAGGTGGATTTCCCGGCTGTAGCCGTGGCCACCAAATCTGATAGACCGACTCCAAATAACTCCTCCCCTTTATACGGCAAAACTTCCATATGCCGTTTTGAATCCGCATCACCTGACCACTGTCGCGTCCATAAAGCTCTTCTGGCCGAAATGGACATAGCACTTACCCGTGATGCCAGTGTGCAGATATCCCTCTGTGCATCACGCATATAAAGAAATGCATCCTTTATTTGTTCTAACGACAGTAAAATATTGTCCCTGTCCAGGGTATCAATATTTTCAATCAGGGACTCTGACCAAACTACCCCAGCACTGCCCATCCAGGCAGTCGCTACAGCTGGTCGTAGTATAACACCTGCATGTGTGTATATACTTTTTTGGATATTTTCCATCCTCCTATCTGATGGATCTTTAAGTGCGGCCGTCTCAGGAGAGGGTAACGCCACTTGTTTAGATAAGCGTGTTAGCGCCTTGTCCACCCTAGGAGGTGTTTCCCAGCGCTCCCTAACCTCTGGCGGGAAAGGGTATAATGCCAATAATTTCTTTGAAATTATCAGTTTTTTATCAGGGGCAACCCACGCTTCATTACACACGTCATTTAATTCTTCTGATTCAGGAAAAACTATAGGTAGTTTTTTCATACCCCACATAATACCCTGTTTAGTGGTACCTGTAGTATCAGCTAAATGTAACGCCTCCTTCATTGCCAAAATCATATAACGTGTGGCCCTACTGGAAAATACGGTTGATTCGTCACCGTCACCACTGGAGTCATCGCCTGTGTCTGGGTCTGTGTCGACCGACTGAGGCAAAGGGCGTTTCACAGCCCCTGACGGTGTTTGAGTCGCCTGGACAGGCACTAATTGATTGTCCGGCCGCCTCATGTCGTCAAACGACTGCTTTAGCGTGTTGACACTATCCCGTAGTTCCATAAATAAAGGCATCCATTCCGGTGTCGACTCCCTAGGGGGTGACATCCTCATATTTGGCAATTGCTCCGCCTCCACACCAATATCGTCCTCATACATGTCGACACACACGTACCGACACACAGCAGACACACAGGGAATGCTCCTAACGAAGACAGGACCCACTAGCCCTTTGGGGAGACAGAGGGAGAGTTTGCCAGCACACACCAAAAGCGCTATATATATATCAGGGATAGCCTTATAATAAGTGCTCCCTTATAGCTGCTTTGTTATATCAAATTATCGCCATAAATGTGCCCCCCCCTCTCTGTTTTACCCTGTTTCTGTAGTGCAGTGCAGGGGAGAAACTTGGGAGCCGTCCTGACCAGCGGAACTGTGAGAGGAAATGGCGCCGTGTGCTGAGGAGATAGGCCCCGCCCCTTTTCTGGCGGGCTCGTCTCCCGCTATTTAGAGAAATTAGGCAGGGGTTAAATATCTCCATATAGCCTCTAGGGCTATATGTGAGGTATTTTTAGCCTTTATAGGTAATCATTTTGCCTCCCAGGGCGCCCCCCTCCCAGCGCCCTGCACCCTCAGTGACTGCCGTGTGAAGTGTGCTGAGAGGAAAATGGCGCACAGCTGCAGTGCTGTGCGCTACCTTTTGAAGACTGCAGGAGTCTTCAGCCGCCGATTCTGGACCTCTTCTGTCTTCAGCATCTGCAAGGGGGCCGGCGGCGTGGCTCCGGTGACCATCCAGGCTGTACCCGTGATCGTCCCTCTGGAGCTTGATGTCCAGTAGCCAAGAAGCCAATCCATCCTGCACGCAGGTGAGTTGACTCCTTCTCCCCTCAGTCCCTCGCTGCAGTGATCCTGTTGCCAGCAGGAATCACTGTAAAATAAAAAACCTAGCTAAACTTTTTCTAAGCAGCTCTTTAGGAGAGCCACCTAGATTGCACCCTTCTCGGCCGGGCACAAAAATCTAACTGGGGTCTGGAGGAGGGTCATAGGGGGAGGAGCCAGTGCACACCACCTGATCGGAAAAAGCTTTACTTTTTGTGCCCTGTCTCCTGCGGAGCCGCTATTCCCCATGGTCCTTTCAGGAACCCCAGCATCCACTAGGACGATAGAGAAATGGGGAGGCTGGATAAGATTCCTGCGCATGTGCGCTGTGTTGTTTATTTAGCAATTGATATAAACAATATGGCAGCAGGAATACTGATGACAACAGAAGATATGCAATTGTGGGTAGAACAGCGTGGAAGCTGAAAGTCTATGGCAAAGTTTGTGACGTGAGCAACAATCGATCAGGGAACCAATGTATCGGTATGGGAACCGATGGTTCCTGGATCGTTGAGCAGAGCAGGGATGATGGTGGGAATAGCGAGCCAGGTAACTGTTTGCAGGAGACAGGAACAAATGGTTTAAATCCTCAGTGCAGGTTGGAATAACACTGGCAGCTTGCAGGCTGACGAACAGGTGTAGGTTAACGAGATGCACCTGGAGGAGAGTCTCTACTGCAGAGGGCTGGAGCACACTGTAGCTGGATAAGGTGTGAAGCTGATCACAGGTACACGGGTTGCTGGTGCTTGTGGTTCCACAGCAGTGCAGGACCAGACTGGAAGGCAGAGCAGGTACAAAGAGGAACTGGAGAACGGAGCCAGAGACACAGGTCAGAGGAATGACTCGAAGTCCAAGGCAAGGACTGACTCACCCTGCTGCTCCTGATATACCCCCCGGTCTGCAGGTATTGGTTGGGAGTGAATGGGAGGTGCGGCCAGGCTCTGGATTGGCTGATGCGGAAGAGCTGACGGGGACTGTCATGGCAGCGTCCATGCCGTGGTTTGGCAGGAATGCGGCGTATGTGCACGCCTGCTGACAACAGAAGTGTCCTTAGGCTCAGAATGGCATTCAGCGACAAGGTGACCAGTGGCAGCGAGACATGGGAGCCTCAGACGGAGTTTGCACCGGCGGACAGGTGCAGCTGCAGTAAGTCGATTCCTGACAAACATTACTTAACCAAGTAACACTGTAGGATAGCGAAGCGCTGGCGGGCACCCAGTATCCTCTACGGACTACGAGAAAAGGATTTACCGGGTAGGTAATTAAAATCCTATTTTCTCTAACGTCCTAGAGGATGCTGGGGTCCACATTAGTACCATGGGAATGTACCAAAGTTCCCAAACCGGGAGGTTCCTGCAGAACTGATTGACCAAACTGAAGGTCCTCAGAGGCCAAAGTATCGAACTTGTAGAACTTAGCAAACGTGTTCGAACCTGACCAAGTAGCTGCTCGGCAGAGCTGTAAAGCCGAGACACCCCGGGCAGCCACCCAGGAAGAACCTACCGACCTAGTAGAGTGGGCCTGTACAGAGTTTGGACAAAACCTGCCGTGGAATAAGCATGCTGGATAGTAAGTGTGATCCAATGTGCAATTGTCTGCTTTGAAGGAGGACACCCTATCTTATTGGGATAATAAAGAACAAACAGCAAGTCCGTTTTTCTGTGACGAGCTGTTCCCTTCACATACACCTTCAAAGCCCTCACAACATTCAAAGACTTTGAAGTAGCAGAAGTGTCGGTGACACCCGGAACCACAATAGGTTGGTTAATGTGAAACGCAGAGACCACTTTAGGAAGAAATTGCTGATGAGTTCTGATTTCAGCTCTGTCGTCATGGAAAATTAGATAGGGACTTTTATGAGACAAAGCCCCCAACTCTGACACACATCTTGCTGAAGCCAAGGCCAACAGTGTGACGGTCATCCACGTAAGATATTTTACATACACCTCCTGTAACGGTTCAAACCAGTCTGATTGGAGGAACTGCAGCACCACGTTGAGATCCCAAGGTGCCATAGGAGGCACAAAGGGAGGTTGGATGTGCAGAACACCTTTCTAGAACGTCTGGACATCAGGGAGAGAAGCCAATTGTTTCTGAAAGAAAATGGACAAGGCCGAAATCTGAACTTTTAAGGAGCCCAGATGCAGGCCCACATCCACACCTGCCTGCAGAAAAAGCATGAAAAGTCCCAGATGATTTCCACCGCAGAATAATTTCTGCTCTCACACCAAGAGATGTATTTCTTCCAAATACGATGATAATGCTTAGACGTTACCGCCTTCCTGGCTTGGATCATAGTCGGGATAACCTTGTTAGGGATCCCTCTCCTGGCTAGAATCAGCCGTTCAACTTCCATGACGTCAAACATAGCCGCAGTAAGTCCTGATAGACGAACGGGCCCTGTTGCAGAAGATCCTCGCGTAGAGGTAGAGGCCACGGAGCTTCGAGGAGCATCTCAAGAAGGTCCGCGTACCAGGACCTTCTAGGCCAGTCCGGGGGCAATGAGTATTGCTTGAACCTTTTCCCTTTTTATTCTCTTTAGAATTCTTGGGATCAGAGGAAGTGGAGGAAACACGTACACCATCTGATAGACCCATGGAGTTGTCTACCGCCACCGCCTGTGGGTCTCTTGACCTGGAACAATACCACTTGAGCTTCTTGTTTAGCCGAGAGGCCATCATGTTGATCTGTGGATATCCCCATCGACTTGTCAATCACCAGAACATTTCTGTGTGAAGGCCCCACTCCCCTGGGTGCAGGTCGTGTCTGCTGAGGAAGTCTGCTTCCCAATTGTCTACTCCCGGAATGAAAACTGCTGACAACGCCACAGCGTTTCTTTCTGCTCAGAGGAGAATTCTTGACACCTCTGACATTGCTGCTCGGCTCTTCGTTCCGCCATGTCGGTTTATGTACGTCACTGCCGTCACATTGACTGGACCTGAATAGCCCGATCTTGAAGAAGATGTGAGGCCTGCAGAAGGGCATTGTATATGGCCCTGAGTTCCAGAATGTTGATTGGAAGAAAGACTTCCTGACTTGACCATCTTCCTTGAAACTGCACGCCCTGAGTGACTGCTCCCCAACCTCTGAGGCTTGCGTCTGTGGTTAACAGAATCCAGTTCTGAATTCCGAACCTCCGACCTTTCGACAAGGTGAGAAGTCTGTAGCCACCACAGAAGGGAGATCCTGGCTTTTGGCGACATACGGATCCTCTGGTGCATATGAAGATGTGATCCAGACCATTTGTCCAACAGATCAAGCTGGAAGGGTCTTGCGTGAAACCTTCCGTATTGAAGAGCCTCATAAGAGGCCGCCATTTTCCCCAGAAGGTGAATGCAGAGATGCACCGACACCCGGGTTGGCTTCAGGACGTCCCAAAACATCGACTGGATCACCAATGCCTCCTCCAACAGAAGGAATACTTTCTGCGACTCCATGTCCAGCATCATTCCCAGGAATGGGAACCTCCTTTTTGGCTCTAAGTGAGATTTCGGAAGGCTCAGAACCCACACGTGATCCTGAAGAAGTCTGGTTGAGAGACCAATGCTGTCCAGCAACCTTTACCTGGACGGTGCTTTTATCAGGAGATCGTCCAGGTACGGAATTATGTTCACTCCCTGTTTGCGGAGTAGAAACATCATCTCTGCCATCACTTTGGTGAACACCCTAAGTGCCGTGGAGAGACCAAAGGGCAGGGCCTGGAACTGATAGTGACAGTCCTGCAGTGCAAACCGTAGATAAGCCTGATGAGGCGGCCAGATCGGAATGTGAAGGTACGCATCCTTGATATCCAGAGATACTATGAATTAACCCTCATCCAGACCTGAGATTACCGCTCTCAGAGACTCCATCTTGAATTTGAACACTCATAAGTACGGGTTCAACGATTTTAGATTCAAAGTCGGTTTCACTGAACCGTCCGGTTTCAGTACTACAAACAAGTTGGAATAGTACCCCATGTTTTGCAAATGAGGTGGAACTGGAACAATGACCTGAGTCTCTACCAGTTTTTGAATGGCATCCTGTAAGGTATACTTGCCTCTTGTGAAACTGTCAAGCCTGATTTGAAGACTCTGTGAGGTGGGAGCTCCTGGAACTCCAGTCTGTAGCCCTGGGAAATAAGATCTATGACCCAGGCATCCTGGCGCGAACTTGACCAGATCTGACTGAAGAATTGTAGTCATGCTCCCACCTGCCAGTGTTCCAGGCATTGCAGTCCACCGTCATGCTGAAGTCTTTGAGGAAGCAGAGCCTGAGCTCTGTTTCTGAGCACCTGCAATTGCTGGTTTGCGTGGTTTACCTCTAGCGCCGCTGGAGGACTTAGAAGCACCTCTGGATTTGCCCTTGAACTTGGCCATCCGAAAGGACTGTAACTTAGAAGCTGAATAAGTCTTCTTGGTTGGGGGGGCTGCGGAAGGAAGATACATAGACTTACCCGCAGGCCCAGCCCGCCGCTTATGCAGAGTACGCGGTCGGGTAAGGCGCCACAGGGAAGAAGGCACCGGCAGCCTGG
This sequence comes from Pseudophryne corroboree, assembly GCF_028390025.1. NCBI lineage: Eukaryota > Metazoa > Chordata > Amphibia > Anura > Myobatrachidae > Pseudophryne > Pseudophryne corroboree. The sequence goes on along the minus strand of NC_086444.1, from coordinate 666,303,584 downwards.
ATCACACGCGCGCTTCTCCTGCCTGCCGCCCTGCCCCTCAGTCTGGTCTCCGGCAGTGACGGCGGAGTGTACAACTCAAATCAGGTGCCGGTTCGTTAGCCAATCAGAGCTTGCGAACCGCCGCCTGATTTGAGATATACACGCTGCCGTCACCTCTGGAGACCAGACTGAGGGGCAGAGCGGAAGGCAGGAGAAGCGCGCTGCGCTCTCTACACAGCGGTGAGCAGCACTGTTGGGGCATATGTGGCACTGTGGGAACATATCTAGCACTGCGTGCACATGGCAATGTGGGGGCATATCTATATCTGTATGTGGCACTGTGTGGGCATATCTGTGGCACTGTGGGGTCATATGTGGCACTGTGGGCACATGGCACTTTGGGGGCATATCTATCTGGCACTGTGGGGTCATGTGTGGCACTGTGGGGTGCTATGTGGCACTGTGGGGGCATAGCTAGCACTTTGGGCACATGGCAATGTGGGGGCATATCTGTATCTGGCTGGCACTGTGGGGTCATATGTGGCACTGTGGGCACATGGCACTGTGGGGGCATGTCTGTATCTGGCACTGTGGGGTTATGGGTGGCACTGTGGGGTCATATCTAGCAATGTGGGGGCATATCTGTATCTGGCACTGTGGGGTCATATGTGGCACGGTGGGGGCATATTTGGCACGGTGGGGGCATATCTGGCACGGTGGGGGCATATCTGTATGTGCCACTGTGGGGTTAAATGTGGCACTGTGGGGTCATATGTGGCACTGTGGGGGCATATCTGGCACTGTACATGGCACTGTGGGGGTATATGTGGCACTGTGGGGGCATATCTAGCACTGCGTGCACATGGCAATGTGGGGGCATATCTATAGCTGTATGTGGCACTGTGGGGTCCTATGTGGCACTGTGGGGGCATATCTGTATCTGGCACTGTGTAGTCATATGTGGCACGGTGGGGACATATCTGGCACGGTGGGGGCATATCTGGCACGGTGGGGGCATATCTGTATGTGGCACTGTGGGGTTATATGTGGCACTGTGGGGGCATATCTGGCACTGTGTGGGCATATCTGGCACTGTGTGGGCATATCTGGCACTGTGGGCACATGGCACTGTGGCGACATATGTGGCACTGTGGGGGCATATCTAGCACTGCGTGCACATGGCAATGTGGGAGCATATCTATATCTGTATGTGGCACTGTGGGGTCCTATGTGGCACTGTGGGGGCATATCTGTATCTGGCACTGTGGGGTCATATGTGGCACTGTGGGTACATGGCACTGTGGGGGCATACCTGGCACTGTGGGGTCATATGTGGCACTGTGGGGCCCTATGTGGCACTGTTGGGGCATATCTAGCACTTTGGGCACATGGCACTGTGGGGGCATATCTGTATCTGGCACTGTGGGGTCATATGTGGCACTGTGGGGGCATATCTGGCACTGTGGGGGCATATCTGGCACTGTGGGGGCATATCTGGCACTGTGGGGGCATATCTGGCACTGTGGGCACATGGCACTGTGGGGGCATATCTGTATCTGGCACTGTGGGGTCATATCTGTATCTGGCACTGTGGGGTCATATGTGGCACTGTGGGGGCATATCTAGCACTGTGGGCACATGGCATTGTGGGGGCATATCTGTATCTGGCACTATGGGGTCATATGTGGCACTGTGGGGGCATATCTGTATCTGGGACTGTGGGGGCATATCTGGCACTGTGGGGGCATATTTGGCACTGTGGGCACATGGCACTGTGGGGGCATATCTGTATCTGGCACTGTGGGGGCACATCTAGCAATGTGGGCACATGGCACCCACTATCTCCCTGTGACCCCAGCCTCCTCAGTCACCCACTATCTCCATCACCTCTGCCACCCAGTCACGCACTTTCTCCCTGTCACTGACAATCTCCCTGGACCCCTGGGGGTACTATTATGTGGCCACGCCCCTTCCTTGTGAGACCACACCTCTTTTAAAATTTGATTGCATCAAGGGGCGCTAAATTCTAAATTCGCTTACGAAAAAAATTAAGCTCGGGCCGACCCTGCTTACCCGCAGTAGCTGTGGAGATCCATTTGTATAGATAATCTCCAAACAAGGCCTCTCCTGTGAATGGTAGGCCTTCCACTCCTTTCCTGGAGTCCGCGTCAACAGTCCACTAGCGTAGCCACAAGCCCCTGCATGCCGACACTGCCATAGCGGTGGTGCGTGCATTAAGCAAGCCTATCTCTTTTATGGCTTCCACCATAAAGTTCATAGAGTCCTGTATGTGCTGCAGGAGTAAAACAACATCCCCCCTAGATAAGGAATCTAATCCCTCAATTAGGTTACCTGACCATTTTGCAATGGCTTTTGTGATCCACGCACATCCAATAGTGGGTCTTTGGGCCTCCCCAGCAGCTGTGTACAATGGCCCTCATTCCGAGTCGTTCGCTCTGTATTTTTCATCGCATCGCAGTGAAATTCCGCTTAGTGCGCATGCGCAATATTCGCACTGCGACTGCGCCAAGTATCTTTGCTATGAAGATAGTATTTTTACTCACGGCTTTTTCATCGCTCCGGCGATCGTAATGTGATTGACAGGAAATGGGTGTTACTGGGCGGAAACAGGCCGTTTTATGGGAGTGTGGCTGAAAACGCTACCGTTTCCGGAAAAAACGCAGGAGTGGCCGGAGAAACGGGGGAGTGGTTGGGCGAACGCTGGGTGTGTTTGTGACGTCAAACCAGGAACGACAAGCACTGAACTGATCGCACAGGCAGAGTAAGTCTGGAGCTACTCTAAAACTGCTAAGTAGTTTGTGAGCGCAATATTGCGAATACATCGGTCGCAATTTTAAGATGCTAAGATACACTCCCAGTAGGCGGCGGCTTAGCGTGTGTAACTCTGCTAAATTCGCCTTGCGACCGATCAACTCGGAATGAGGGCCAATGATTTGAGTGTAGTCTTAAGGTGGGTACACACTATTAGATATATCTGCAGATCAATTGATCTGCAGATATATCTATGTACGGATCGGGCAGTGTGATGTGCATACACACAGCCCGATCCGTCGAGGGACTGACGTCATGAACTGGGCGGGCGGGTGCTCGCGCCCGCCCAGTTCACCTGTCAATCAACGCCGGCCGCCGCAGCATGTGTACGGGCGGTCGGACGACCGCCCCGTACACACACAGCGACGCGCCAATATATCGTTAGATATATTGGCTGTCGGCTGTGCTGCGCGGCCGACGCGATACGTCTGTGAACGACGGAGTTCACAGACGTATCGCCCGTACACACTGGCCGACGGTCCCGCGATGTATCGGCCGTTCAAGAGAACGGCCGATACATCGACCAGTGTGTACGGGCCTTTAGTTTTATGATCAGCCGTGTCTTTTAGGGAGGCTGCACCAGGAACAGGCAATACAATTTTTCGTGACAACCTATAGACTGATGCGTCCACTATCGGTGGATTTTCCCATATTTTCCTATCCTTCAGAGGAAAGGGAAAAGGTGAGAGCAACCTTTTAGGAATCTGAAATTTTTTATCAGGATTAACGACGATTCTTCAAACAGGGAATTCAATTCCTTTGACACAGGAAAAGTGTCATTAAAATAAGATTCCTCACACTCCTCTGACACTTTATCAGGAATATGCAGAACATCTCTGATAGCTTCCATAAGAGCCGCTCTTCCCTGTAACAGAGCCGCATCCCCCCACTAAAGGGCCCCATACACTACAACCCGGGCAGGAAAAGGGGCGTGGCCTAATACAGAGGGCGTGGTCAATGACGCCCCCTGTACATTGCTAGCGCCGCTTGAATGCTGAGCGGTGCGCGATGACGTCATCGCGCACCGCACAGCAAAAGGTCCTCTCCACGAAGGGAAACTAGACGCTATGCGTCTAGTTCCCTTCGTGGAGAGGACCTTTGCTGTGCGGTGCGCGATGACGTCATCGCGCACCGCTCAGCAAAGTTACTCTCCACGAAGGGAAACTAGACGCATAGCGTCTAGTTCCCTTCACAGGAGGCGGACGGCGACGGCAGCGGGCAGCAGAGGCGGACGGGGGACACAGCGGGCAGCAGTGGCGGATCTTGCCACGGTGCGGCGCCCTCCGGATGGCGCCAGCGCCCTCCGGAAGGCGGCGCCCCGGGCAAAAGTCCTGCTTGCCCGTGGCAAGATCCGCTACTGACTACAACGATATGTCTGAGGCTGAAGTCGGATGGAATTTCCCTTGAACTGCCCCGGGACCTTCCCGGGAGTGATTCTATACGATTTGGTACTTTTGTGCAACTTTTGCATAAGATATAATCGCATGCGATTGATGAAGCCGCTATATATCGTATGGCATACAATTGTACCATAAGATAAATCTGATGGGCTGGATAGAGGGCTATGGGGCCTGGGAGTGTCCTGAGAATGCCAGTCAAACTTCCCTGTGATACATCGCATGCGATATATCACATGCACAAAAAACACACTTTTTTCATCCGATTCCATCCAATTCCGATATATCATTAGTGCAGCAACAACGACCTAGGGGATCCTATCCGACAGCCACGGTGACGCGCATCAGCTTGGATACGATCTAAAACACATACGATTGTACACTATATCATACAATATATCAGACGGATATATCGGAATTGTATGAAATCGTGTAAAATTGTCCTAGTGTATGGGGCCCTTAAGTCTTTAAATCTACCTCACCCTCCTCCACGTCTGACCCTTCAGCTTTAGAGTTCGACTGCAGGATAGGGGCCAGAGATCGCTTTTGTGGACAAATGGGAGGGGATTGAGGCGCTGTTTTGGGGACTGAGTCTCTGCTCATAAACTCATCCACAGCCTTTTTTAAGTATTGCGTCTCTTTCTAATTGCGGGACAATTTTGTAGAAAGAGTGGAGATCATTCCTTTCAGAGAATTAACCCACTCTGGTTCAGTGCCGCTATTCTGTGAACCCTGAGTACCAAGTAGTGAGTCCCCTGGTGAAGAGGAACACTCCACTGTACAAGAAACACACTCTTTGTCTGACATAATGTAAATATGACAGCACACACACACACACACAGGAAAAGGTTAAGCACAATTAACCCACAAAGAGCCCTTCAGGGAGACACACAGTTGTTTGGAGCCAACCCCCACCGCGCCCTTACCACTAGTGCCAACCTTAGCCAGGTCGCAGACTAAGTACCCTGATAGGGGACATAGTACACTAGCTATCGCTCCCCCACTGCTATGACTCCCTGGTACCGCTGAGGTAATTTGGGGTCACAATGGAGGAGCTGCACGTCCCTGTCAGTCAGCATCTGTGTCCACTGCAGAGGGAAAATGGCACTGGTGACCTGCTGGATCATCTCATAGTGAAGCCCCGCCCCTTCAATGGTGCACGGTCTTCCTGCTTTTTTTTATACTGGTTGAGGAATTTGGTGCTTAAAATGGACCGAAACCGTTTTATGGCTGTGTTGCCAGTATAGGTACCGTGTACAGTGTACTGAGACGCATTGTGTACTGTGTCTGGAGACGCATTCCGCCCCGTTTAGAAGCCATGCGTTTCCGTACCCTCATGCCGCCATCATTCTCACCACTCTTCATTCTTCTGGCTCTGTTAGGGGTGGCGGCGTGCTGCGGGACTGTATGCTCGCCGTGGTGGGGCTTGCGAATAGTTCCCTCAGGAGCTCAGTGCCCTGTCAGCGGGGAACGGGACCATTAACCCCTCAAGAGGTTGGGCCGTTCCCCTTCTTAAGTCCCATGAGCAGGCAGGCTGGTGCCACTCAGCCCTGCCTGAAAATAACAAACATATAAAATAAATGCAGAAAACTCTTCAGGAGCTTCCTTCAGCGTGACCGGCTCCTCCAGGCACATTTTCTAAACTGAGTCTGGTAGGAGGGGCATAGAGGGAGGAGCCAGCCCACACTATCAAATTCTTAAAGTGCCCATGGCTCCTAGTAGACCCGTCTATACCCTGTGCTACTAAATGGACCCCAGTATCCTCTAGGACGTAAGAGAAATTCTGCACCTCCAAATTCATTGTAGGTGCAAAAATAAGATTTTAAACCTACCGGTAAATCTTTTTCTCCTAGTCCGTAGAGGATGCTGGGGACTCCGTAAGGACCATGGGGTATAGACGGGCTCCGCAGGAGACATGGGCACTACAAAGAACTTAAGAATGGATGTGCACTGGCTCCTCCCTTTATGCCCCTCCTCCAGACCTCAGTTAGAGAAACTGTGCCCAGAGGAGACGGACAGTACGAGGAAAGGATTTTTGTTAATCCAAGGGCAAGATTCATAACAGCCCACACCATCCACACTGTATAACCTGGAATATACGCAACCAGTTAACAGTATGAAATATGTAAGCAATAACTATATACAAGTCATGCAGAAATATGTCCGCACTGGGACGGGCGCCCAGCATCCTCTACGGACTAGGAGAAAAAGATTTACTGGTAGGTTTAAAATCTTATTTTCTCTTACGTCCTAGAGGATGCTGGGGACTCCGTAAGGACCATGGGGATTATACCAAAGCTCCAAACCGGGTGGGAGAGTGCGGATGACTCTGCAGCACCGATTGAGCAAACATGAGGTCCTCCTCAGCCAGGGTATCAAACTTGGAGAATTTAGCAAAAGTGTTTGAACCCGACCAAGTAGCTGCTCGACAAAGCTGTAAGGCCGAGACGCCTCGGGCAGCCGCCCAAGAAGAGCCCACCTTCCTAGTGGAATGGGCCTTTACTGAATTTGGTAACGGCAATCCAGCCGTAGAATGAGCCTGCTGAATCGTGTTACAGATCCAGCGAGCAATAGACTGCAGGAGTGCCAAGCTTGTTGGCTGCATACAGGACAAACAGTGCCTCTGTTTTCCTAACCCGAGCCGTCCTGGCTACGTAAATTTTTAAGGCCCTGACTACATCAAGGGATTTGGAATCCTCCAAGTCTCCCGTAGCCACAGGCACCACAATAGGTTGGTTCATATGAAACGATGACACCACCTTAGGCAAAAATTGAGGACGAGTCCTCAACTCTGCTCTATCCTCATGGAAAATGAGATAGGGGCTCTTATGAGACAAGGCCGCCAATTCGGACACCCACCTTGCAGATGCCAAGGCCAACAACATGACCACTTTCCAAGTGAGAAACTTTAATTCAACTGTTTGAAGAGGTTCAAACCAGTGAGATTTTAGGAACTGTAACACCACGTTAAGGTCCCATGGTGCCACTGGGGGCACAAAAGGAGGCTGGATGTGTAGCACTCCCTTTACAAAAGTTTGGACTTCTGGGAGAGAAGCCAATTCCTTCTGGAAGAATATAGATAGGGCCGAAATCTGTACCTTAATGGAGCCTAGCTTTAGGCCCATATCCACTCCTGTCTGTAGAAAGTGGAGAAAATGGCCCAAGTGGAAATCTTCCGTAGGAGCTTTCCTGGCTTCACACCAAGATATATACTTCCTCCAGATACGGTGATAATGTTTCGCCGTCACTTCCTTCCTAGCCTTTATCAGAGTAGGGATGACTTCTTCCGGAATACCCTTCTCCGCTAGGATTCGGTGTTCAACCGCCATGCCGTCAAACGTAACCGCGGTAAGTCTTGGAACACGTAGGGTCCCTGCTACAACAGGTCCTCCCTGAGAGGAAGAAGCCACGGATCTTCTGTGAGCATCTCCTGAAGATCTGAATACCAGGCCCTTCGAGGCCAATCTGGAACAATGAGTATCGTCCGTACTCTTTTTCGTCTTATGATTCTCAATATTTTTGAGATGAGAGGAAGAGGAGGGAACACATAGACCGACTGAAACACCCATGGTGTCACCAGGGCATCCACCGCTACTGCTTGAGGGTCCCTTGACCTGGCACAATACCTCCGAAGCTTCTTGTTGAGGTGTGACGCCATCATGTCTATTTGAGGAAGTCCCCAAAGACTCGTTATTTCTGCAAAGATTTCTTGATGAAGTTCCCACTCTCCTGGATGGAGATCGTGTCTGCTGAGGAAGTCTGCTTCCCAGTTGTCCACTCCCGGAATGAATACCGCTGACAGAGCGCTTACGTGATTTTCTGCCTAGCGCAGAATCCTGATGGCTTCCGCCATTGCCACTCTGCTCCTTGTCCCGCCTTGGCGGTTTACATGAGCCACGGCTGTGACGTTGTCTGATTGAATCAGAACCGATAGGTCGCGAAGAAGATTCTCCACTTGTAGTAGACCGTTGTATATGGCCCTTAATTCCAGTATGTTGATGTGTAGACAAGCCTCCTGACTTGACCACAGTCCCTGAAAATTCCTTCCTTGTGTGACAGCTCCCGATCCTCGGAGGCTCGTGTCCGTGGTCACCAGAACCCAGTCCTGAATGCCGAACCTGCGACCCTCTAGAAGGTGAGCACTCTGCAGCCACCACAGGAGAGACACCCTGGCCCTGGGGGACAGGGTTATTTTCTGATGTATTTGAAGGTGGGACCCGGACCACTTGTCCAGAAGGTCCCACTGAAAAGTCCTCGCATGAAACCTGCCGAAGGGGATGGCCTCGTAGGTTGCCACCATTTTCCCCAGTACTCGATTGCATTAATGGACTGACACTCTTTTTGGTTTAAACAGGTCTCTGACCATGTTCTGGAGTTCCTGGGCTTTTTTTCATCGGGAGAAAAAACCCTCTTTTGTTCTGTGTCCAGAATCATGCCTAAGAAAGACAGCCGAGATGTTGGAACCAACTGTGACTTTGGTAGATTTAGGATCCAGCCATGTTGCTGCAGCGACACGCTTTTCTGCAACTGTTCCTTTGATCTCGCTTTTATCAGGAGATCGTCCAAGAACGGGAAAATTGTGACTCCTTGCCTGCACAGAAGTACCACCATTTCCGCCATTACCTTGGTGAAAACCCTCGGGGCCGTGGAAAGCCCAAACGGCAATGTCTGAAATTGGTAATGACAGTCCTGTACAGCGAATCTCAGGTACGCCTGATGATGAGGATAAATGGGGACATGAAGGTATGCATCCTTTATGCCTAGTGACACAATAAAATCCCTCCCCTTCCAGGCTAGAGATCACTGCCCTGAGTGATTCCATCTTGAACTTGAACCATTTTAAGTACAGGTTCAGGGATTTTAAGTTTAGAATGGGTCTGACCGAGCCATCCGGTTTCGGGACCACAAATAGGGTTGAATAATACCCTTTTCCCTGTTGTATTAAGGGAACCTTGATAATCACTTGCTGTAGACACAGCTTTTGAACTGCAGCTAAAACTATCTCCCTCTCTGGGGGAGACGTTGGTAAAGCCGATTTGAAGAATCGGCGGGGAGGCACGTCTTCGAATTCCAGCTTGTAGCCTTGGGATACAATTTCCATCACCCAAGGATCCACGTCCGACTGAACCCAGACATGGCTGAAGAGTCGAAGACGTGCCCCCACCGGAGCGGACTCTCTCAGTGGAGCCCCAGCGTCATGTGGTGGATTTAGTAGAAGCCGGGGAGGACTTCTGTTCCTGGGAACTGGCCGTAGCAGGCATTCTTTTCCCTTTACCCTTACCTCTGGCAAGGAAGGAAGAGCCCCGACCTCTTCTGGACTTATGCGACCGAAAGGACTGCATCTGATACTGTGGCGTTTTCTCTTGCTGTGGGGAAACATAAGGCAAAAAGGTAGATTTACCCGCGGTAGCTGTGGAAACAGGGTCCACGAGACCTTCTCCAAATAAAACCTCACCGTTGTAAGATAAAACTTCCATATGCCTTTTTGAGTCGGCATCACCCGTCCACTGGCGGGTCCACAGTGCTCGCCTAGCAGAAATCGCCATGACGTTGGCCCTTGAACCTAGTAGGCCGACGTCTCTCTGAGCGTCCCTCATATATAAGACTGCGTCTTTGATGTGACCTAAGGTCAATAAAATGGCATCCCTATCTAGGGTATCAATATCAGCTGACAAGGTATCTGCCCAAGCTGCTACCGCGCTACAAACCCAAGCCGATGCTATTGCCGGTCTGAGCAAAGCACCCGTATGTGTATAAATTGATTTTAAAGTCGTTTCCTGTCTGCGATCAGCAGGATCCTTGAGGGCTGCCGTGTCTGGAGACGGTAGTGCCACCTTCTTGGATAAGTACGTCAAGGCCTTGTCTACCCTGGGCGAGGATTCCCACCGTACCCTGTCCTGTGCCGGGAAAGAATACGCCATAAGAATTCTTTTGGGAATCTGCAGTTTTTTGTCTGGAGTTTCCCAAGCTTTTTCAAATAATGTGTTCAGCTCATGAGATGGGGGAAATGTCACCTCTGGTTTCTTTCCTTAAACATGTGTACCCTCGTGTCAGAGGGGTCATCTGTGATATGCAAAACATCTTTTATTGCAATAATCATATAATTAATACTTTTTGACACCCTTGGGTGTAATCTTGCATCATCGTAGTCGACACTGGAGTCAGAATCCGTGTCGGTATCAGTTTCTGCTATTTGGGATAGGGGACGTTTTTGAGACACTGAAGGGCCCTGTGACACAGTCAAAGCCATGGATTGACTCCCTGCTTTTTCCCTGGACTCTGCTTTGTCCAACCTTTTATGTAATAATGTCACATTTGCATTTAAAACATTCCACATGTCCAACCAATCAGGTGTCGGCGCTGCCGACAGAGACACCACAATCATCTGCTCGACCTCCTCCTTAGAAGAGCCTTCCGCTTCAGACATGCCGACACACTCGTACCGACACCCCCACAGGGATATTTATATGGAGACAGATCCCCAATAAGGCCCCTTAGAGAGACAGAGAGAGAGTATGCCAGCACACACCCAGCGCCAACTGACACTGGAAAACCAATTCCCAGATAAATAGCGCTTTTATATAATTATGTGCATATAATACACACACTGCGCCTTACAAGTGCCCCCCCCCCCCCCTCTTTTCAGCCCTGTGTCACCGTGTTCAGCAGGGGAGAGTCCGGGGAGCCAGCTTCTCTGCAGAGTCTGTGGAGAAAATGGCGCTGGATAGTGCTGAGGGATCAAGCTCCGCACCCTCAGCGTCGGGCTTCGGTCCCGCTCGATTTTTTAAATACTGGCGGGGGATTTACTATATACAGCCCTCGAAGCCTATATATTCATTTTAGCCAGTCCTAGAGGTTTAAAATTGCTGCCCAGGGCGCCCCCCCTGCGCCCTGCACCCATCAGTGCCTGCCGTGTGTGTTATGTGTGGGAGCAATGGCGTTACCTCAGAGAAGATCTGAAGTCTTCTGCCGCCTTTGAAGTCTTCTTTCTTCTTATAAAATAGATAAGAGAGGATATAACTTGCGCCTATGGAGCAGCTTTGGACTAAGACTCTTGGATACACCACATCCAACTCTACATTCACAACAACACAATTTTTGAGTAGTCCACAAGCGCTACCACATTCTAAACTAATATAGATATATATGTATAAGAATCCTTTCAAGGATCTGAGTCCTCAATGTACACAGGGTGAGCTCCTTCCTCGTGGTTCGCACCTCTGGACTGACCTCCTGTCAATGGGGAATGTTCCTCAAAAGGTTTCTTTTTAGGCCCCTCTGACACGTCTGGTCCCTGGGATCTTACCCCTCCTAGATAAAGGACGCTCACCTTATGCATATGCCCTATGTGCCTTGAAAGGTTTCTTTCCGTCGGTTCGTCTTTATTCAAAAAACCCTCTGTGTATATCTCATCAGGGCAAATCTTATCCCATATATACCCTGCTCACCTTGATATAAGGCCCTATGTGCCTTGAAAGGTTTCTTTCACCATCTGTATTCCACGTTACTTTCTATTCCTCCATTAATCCGCATACAGTGTGAAAGTAAAAGTCCCAAAGTCCGAACTTATACAAGTTCAAAAAATTTATTTCCAACAAAACATAAAAAATTCCATAAAAAGATAACAATCTCTTAAAATATGCCCCTAAACAACAGTGGCCAAAGGTTCATCCCACATTAAGCCCCTTGGAACCCGACAGGGAATAGTAATTTGCCCTGATTTCAACAAAAAAGGTGGATCTTACGAATTCCTTCCAAGATCCCGGTTCCTTTCTGGGGGAAAAAATATGAGAAGACCTTACCACTTGGGGTCAAAAAGTAGTTATTGCCAACGCGTTTCGGATCATAAATCCTTCCTCAGGGCATAATGTGGGACCAACCTGGTAGGCCTTTTATACTCTACTAAGCATTTCCCTTGTTCCTCAGACCAATCAGAAAACACAGAGGTCAAATCTTCTGAAAGACCGTGTCTGTTTTCCCAACTTCCACTTCTATTTATCCTTATATCAGTCATATTTTAAATAGTGAATAAAAATGTTTAAAAAACATAAACAATAAGTATAATAAATATGCTTAAACATAGATTGGCAAAATAAAACATCAGGTCCGGAACAGCGGATTTCCCAATCTTTATATAATCTCTCTGTGTTTTTACTTCCGGGTCCGGATTAATATGTCCATGTTTTTCGGCTTTTACTTCAATCATACTCCTGGGTGATACTTCCGCCTCCTATGTGTGGGTCCGTCATTTCTTTTCCTCCCCTCACATCTCTGCGAGGTTCCTATCAAACCGGAAGTGTGATGTTCGTCGTTATCGACGGCTGCGGTGCGTTTCCGGTCTTTGGCACGCAAACAGGAAGTGTGCCTGGAACGCACCCGTACATTTTCATTGTTCTTAATCGGAACCCTTGCACAGGAGCATATAGATAAATAAATAAAAAATATTTCGTTAGGGGGAGATACACCACAAAAACGAACTCTATATCTTATCTTATATCACTTTGAAAAAAAGAATTATATTATTTATAGACGAGGCATTTTTTGGTGAGGCGGGGCATATGGAAACAGCCCTAATACTTTTTATTAATTATACATCGTAATATTCATATTATAAAAATTTAAAAAGTAGCTCACTGAGTTTAGCTATTTCATAATGTTCTAATTAGTTCTCTTTTGACAGTGCTAAACATTCAATATATCTCAAGTGGATCAAAGAAACCACTTGATTTCGAAATCAATATTGAGCCCTTTAGGGGCCATGGTGCCCAATTCATAAATGGCTCTCATCTCTGCTCTTGCTAATTGTGCCTCCCCATTTTTCATTCTCCAACTGGGGGTTATCACTTTGATACCACAAAACTTAACTAAATGACTGATATTACATTGGTGAGTTTTGCCAAAGTGAGATGAAACACTGTGAGACTCCAGGCCTTTTTTAATATTACGAGCATGTTCTGCCATTCGTACTTTGAGCATTCGTGTGGTTCTTCCCACATATTGTGAGCCACACGAACATTCCAGCAGGTATATACAATTCTTGCTATTACAGGTGATAAAATCTTTAATATTGTATACCTTGTTGGTTTGTGTGGACTTGTATTGTGTGATTTTGCTCTCTTTACTTTTGCACGCCTTGCACATGATGCATAAGCCGCATCTAAAGAAGCCCTTGGATATATTCCTAGTTAACATCCTGGGGGCAGTTACTACACTGCTCACCACATTTTCTTTCAAATTTTTTGCCCTCCTATAAATAAATCTAGGGGTTTTGGTTATAGACCCTTTCAGAGCAGGATCCCTGTCCAAGATGGACCAATGTCTTCTTATTATACATTCGACCTGCTTATGTTGGCTATTATAGGCCGTAATGAAGGGTACCTCCCCAGATAACTTATCTCTTTTTTCTGGCTTCTTACTTAGCATCTCACTACAATTATTATTACCAATGGTTTCCATGGCTTGTTGTACTATTTTTCGATCATACCCCTTAGCTTCAAATTGTTTCTGTAAGACTTGTGCTTGTTCCCAGTATATTTCATTATCTGTGCAATTTCTTCTCATTCTTTGAAATTGACTGGCTGGAATACTCCTCAACCAGTTTTGGTGATGATTACTGGAGTAATCTATAAAGGAGTTGCAGTCTGTCAGTTTTGCATAATTACTGGTTTTGATTTTATCTCCTTCTATATATATACGTAGGTCTAAAAAATTTACTTCTACTTCACTGATGTTAAAAGTTAAATGTATATTGTTTTTATTCGCATTCAAATGTTCACAGAATGTGTCCAATGAAGGACGATCTCCACTCCATATAAAGAGTACATCATCGATGTAGCGATTCCATGACACCAGGCTGGCGCCAAGCTCATGGCCGCTCCATACTTGTTGATCCTCCCAATGCGCCATGAACAAGTTCGCATAACTCGGCGCCAGCCTGGTGCCCATCGCCGTGCCCTTAAGTTGTAAGTGGAATGAACCATTAAACCAAAAAAAGTTGTTATACAGGATTAAAGATGTCCCTTCCAGTACAAAGTTACTCCTTTCACCTGAGAAACCTTCCTTTTCCATGAAATATGCCAGGGCCTCCAAGCCCGTCTGGTGCTCAATCACCGTATAAAGAGATGTGACATCAGCCGTCACTAAAAGGTAACCCGGCTTCCAATCTACCGTCATTAATTTATTAATGGTGGTAATAGTGTCCCTTAAATAGGAACGAGTGGTCTTGACCATAGGTTGTAATATATGGTCTATAAAACATGATAGATTGGATAGCCCAGAGTTTGTCCCTGCTACAATAGGACGTCCGGGGGGTGTTTGCCTATTTTTATGTATCTTGGGTAAGATATATAGTACAGGTATAGACGGGTTCTCTATAATCATATACCTGTACTCCTCTTCCGTGATTGTTCCTAGTCCAAGATACAATCCCAAGAAGACCTCTAGCTTTTTCTCTATATTGTCACTGGGATTTCCCCTTAACTTTTGGTAAGTGTTACCATCCCCCAACTGCCTCATGATTTCCTTGTTATAGTCATCAAGATTCATAATGATGATACTACCCCCCTTATCCGCTGGCTTTATCACTATCTCTTTGTTGTTTCTCAAAGAGGTAATGGCCTTTCTTTCTTCCTTCGTCAAATTGGTTTTCCTATTGGCTTTAAATGTCACACTCTCTAAATCCGCTTTCACTGCCTTTTCAAAAGATTCTATAAAACTACCCTTTTTATGTTTTGGGTAAAACTTGGACTTCCTTTTGAATTTGGATCCTGTACACACACTCCCTCCGGTGTCCCCTTCTGATATTTCACTAAAGAATCTCTTCAAAGTTAGTCGTCTGACTAGCTTTTCTATATCAATAAGTACCTCGAATTTATCACATCTATTCGTGGGAGAAAATTTCAGTCCTTTTTCAAGGATAGATTTCTCATGTATTGAGAGTGTATAACCACTTAGGTTGTATATTTTGGTGACACCTGATCCATTTTCCTGCGGGACTTCTTGAACTGTGATTATATCAGCAGTGGTATTTATTTCTATATTATCTTCCTTTTGTTTTTTCTTATCTCTTCTTTTTTTATTGAGGGATTTACTTTTACCTCCTCTCTTTCCTCGTTTGCATAATATTACCTTCTCCTTGGGGGTCTGTATGTGCCCTTCTCTAAAAAAGATGAGGTACTAGGGTTTTGTAGTCTAGGGGGTTCTTCATACTGTCTATCATTTTCTTCCCTTCTATAGTCATTATAGGTTTTTCTTGATATGTCCTCCCTTTCCCTACGCTGATTTCTACCCCATTCTATAAATCTCTTTTTTCCACCTTCATACTGTTCTGTCCTTCTTTCTGGATGTTCCTTATTATTTCTTCTATAGGTCTCTTCCTCTCTCCTAAATATTGAATCCCTCCGTCCCTCCATATGTATGTTCCCTTGTTTTATGGTATTGGGATTTTGCCTATCTCCCATCTTGTTTGATTCAAATGAAGTATCCCTTCTCCTACCATATCTTCTATTATTTCTCCGGGGTGATCTCCTTGGTAGAGCTCGGTATGATTCAACATTAGTAGGCTCTACTTCCCTAGGAGGTTCACTTATTTCCTCCTCTTTATCCTTCTTATCTCTGCTATATTTTTTCTGTTTCTTACTTCTAATTTCTCTCTCATTTCTTAAGATTTTCGTAGTTATAATTTCCTCCATATCCCTATATTCCTTGGAACCCACATATGGATCTGCCAGAGACTTATAGGTTTCAATTTCTCCCTCTACTTTTTGTAGTTCTCTTTTTTTCTCACAAATTATCAATTCCATTAGAGAAAAAGAACATGTATCAACGGTTTTTTGCCATGATTTGATAAATTCACCTGACTCTCTCTGAAAGGACGGGAGTTTGTTTATCCTTAAACCTCTGGGTATCAATCCATCAGTACAATACCTTTCCAGAGAAACCACTTCCCACCATAGTTTTCCCTCCTGAATCAACAATTTTTCCAATTTATACATAACTTTATCCAAATTCATATCCACCAAGTCATGATTGTTATTACTTCCAAACACATCATCCATCTGGGTTTTTCTCTGGGTCCTATGTACAAACATTTTCTTGTTTTAAAACGGCAGCAAGACACACCCCAATTGGTGTATATCGAATACCAAATAAAATAGATAAGAGAGGATATAACTTGCGCCTATGGAGCAGCTTTGGACTAAGACTCTTGGATACACCACATCCAACTCTACATTCACAACAACACAATTTTTGAGTAGTCCACAAGCGCTACCACATTCTAAACTAATATAGATATATATGTATAAGAATCCTTTCAAGGATCTGAGTCCTCAATGTACACAGGGTGAGCTCCTTCCTCGTGGTTCGCACCTCTGGACTGACCTCCTGTCAATGGGGAATGTTCCTCAAAAGGTTTCTTTTTAGGCCCCTCTGACACGTCTGGTCCCTGGGATCTTACCCCTCCTAGATAAAGGACGCTCACCTTATGCATACCCTTATGTGCCCTTCTCTAAAAAAGATGAGGTACTAGGGTTTTGTAGTCTAGGGGGTTCTTCATACTGTCTATCATTTTCTTCCCTTCTATAGTCATTATAGGTTTTTCTTGATATGTCCTCCCTTTCCCTACGCTGATTTCTACCCCATTCTATAAATCTCTTTTTTCCACCTTCATACTGTTCTGTCCTTCTTTCTGGATGTTCCTTATTATTTCTTCTATAGGTCTCTTCCTCTCTCCTAAATATTGAATCCCTCCGTCCCTCCATATGTATGTTCCCTTGTTTTATGGTATTGGGATTTTGCCTATCTCCCATCTTGTTTGATTCAAATGAAGTATCCCTTCTCCTACCATATCTTCTATTATTTCTCCGGGGTGATCTCCTTGGTAGAGCTCGGTATGATTCAACATTAGTAGGCTCTACTTCCCTAGGAGGTTCACTTATTTCCTCCTCTTTATCCTTCTTATCTCTGCTATATTTTTTCTGTTTCTTACTTCTAATTTCTCTCTCATTTCTTAAGATTTTCGTAGTTATAATTTCCTCCATATCCCTATATTCCTTGGAACCCACATATGGATCTGCCAGAGACTTATAGGTTTCAATTTCTCCCTCTACTTTTTGTAGTTCTCTTTTTTTCTCACAAATTATCAATTCCATTAGAGAAAAAGAACATGTATCAACGGTTTTTTGCCATGATTTGATAAATTCACCTGACTCTCTCTGAAAGGACGGGAGTTTGTTTATCCTTAAACCTCTGGGTATCAATCCATCAGTACAATACCTTTCCAGAGAAACCACTTCCCACCATAGTTTTCCCTCCTGAATCAACAATTTTTCCAATTTATACATAACTTTATCCAAATTCATATCCACCAAGTCATGATTGTTATTACTTCCAAACACATCATCCATCTGGGTTTTTCTCTGGGTCCTATGTACAAACATTTTCTTGTTTTAAAACGGCAGCAAGACACACCCCAATTGGTGTATATCGAATACCAAATAAAATAGATAAGAGAGGATATAACTTGCGCCTATGGAGCAGCTTTGGACTAAGACTCTTGGATACACCACATCCAACTCTACATTCACAACAACACAATTTTTGAGTAGTCCACAAGCGCTACCACATTCTAAACTAATATAGATATATATGTATAAGAATCCTTTCAAGGATCTGAGTCCTCAATGTACACAGGGTGAGCTCCTTCCTCGTGGTTCGCACCTCTGGACTGACCTCCTGTCAATGGGGAATGTTCCTCAAAAGGTTTCTTTTTAGGCCCCTCTGACACGTCTGGTCCCTGGGATCTTACCCCTCCTAGATAAAGGACGCTCACCTTATGCATATGCCCTATGTGCCTTGAAAGGTTTCTTTCCGTCGGTTCGTCTTTATTCAAAAAACCCTCTGTGTATATCTCATCAGGGCAAATCTTATCCCATATATACCCTGCTCACCTTGATATAAGGCCCTATGTGCCTTGAAAGGTTTCTTTCACCATCTGTATTCCACGTTACTTTCTATTCCTCCATTAATCCGCATACAGTGTGAAAGTAAAAGTCCCAAAGTCCGAACTTATACAAGTTCAAAAAATTTATTTCCAACAAAACATAAAAAATTCCATAAAAAGATAACAATCTCTTAAAATATGCCCCTAAACAACAGTGGCCAAAGGTTCATCCCACATTAAGCCCCTTGGAACCCGACAGGGAATAGTAATTTGCCCTGATTTCAACAAAAAAGGTGGATCTTACGAATTCCTTCCAAGATCCCGGTTCCTTTCTGGGGGAAAAAATATGAGAAGACCTTACCACTTGGGGTCAAAAAGTAGTTATTGCCAACGCGTTTCGGATCATAAATCCTTCCTCAGGGCATAATGTGGGACCAACCTGGTAGGCCTTTTATACTCTACTAAGCATTTCCCTTGTTCCTCAGACCAATCAGAAAACACAGAGGTCAAATCTTCTGAAAGACCGTGTCTGTTTTCCCAACTTCCACTTCTATTTATCCTTATATCAGTCATATTTTAAATAGTGAATAAAAATGTTTAAAAAACATAAACAATAAGTATAATAAATATGCTTAAACATAGATTGGCAAAATAAAACATCAGGTCCGGAACAGCGGATTTCCCAATCTTTATATAATCTCTCTGTGTTTTTACTTCCGGGTCCGGATTAATATGTCCATGTTTTTCGGCTTTTACTTCAATCATACTCCTGGGTGATACTTCCGCCTCCTATGTGTGGGTCCGTCATTTCTTTTCCTCCCCTCACATCTCTGCGAGGTTCCTATCAAACCGGAAGTGTGATGTTCGTCGTTATCGACGGCTGCGGTGCGTTTCCGGTCTTTGGCACGCAAACAGGAAGTGTGCCTGGAACGCACCCGTACATTTTCATTGTTCTTAATCGGAACCCTTGCACAGGAGCATATAGATAAATAAATAAAAAATATTTCGTTAGGGGGAGATACACCACAAAAACGAACTCTATATCTTATCTTATATCACTTTGAAAAAAAGAATTATATTATTTATAGACGAGGCATTTTTTGGTGAGGCGGGGCATATGGAAACAGCCCTAATACTTTTTATTAATTATACATCGTAATATTCATATTATAAAAATTTAAAAAGTAGCTCACTGAGTTTAGCTATTTCATAATGTTCTAATTAGTTCTCTTTTGACAGTGCTAAACATTCAATATATCTCAAGTGGATCAAAGAAACCACTTGATTTCGAAATCAATATTGAGCCCTTTAGGGGCCATGGTGCCCAATTCATAAATGGCTCTCATCTTAAGAGATTGTTATCTTTTTATGGAATTTTTTATGTTTTGTTGGAAATAAATTTTTTGAACTTGTATAAGTTCGGACTTTGGGACTTTTACTTTCACACTGTATGCGGATTAATGGAGGAATAGAAAGTAACGTGGAATACAGATGGTGAAAGAAACCTTTCAAGGCACATAGGGCCTTATATCAAGGTGAGCAGGGTATATATGGGATAAGATTTGCCCTGATGAGATATACACAGAGGGTTTTTTGAATAAAGACGAACCGACGGAAAGAAACCTTTCAAGGCACATAGGGCATATGCATAAGGTGAGCGTCCTTTATCTAGGAGGGGTAAGATCCCAGGGACCAGACGTGTCAGAGGGGCCTAAAAAGAAACCTTTTGAGGAACATTCCCCATTGACAGGAGGTCAGTCCAGAGGTGCGAACCACGAGGAAGGAGCTCACCCTGTGTACATTGAGGACTCAGATCCTTGAAAGGATTCTTATACATATATATCTATATTAGTTTAGAATGTGGTAGCGCTTGTGGACTACTCAAAAATTGTGTTCTTTCTTCTTATACTCACCCGGCTTCTATCTTCCGGCTCTGTGAGGAGGACGGCGGCGCGGCTCCGGGACGAACGGCGAGGGGAGACCTGCGTTCCGACTCCCTCTGGAGCTAATGGTGTCCAGTAGCCTAAGAAGCAGAGCCTATCATTTAAGTAGGTCTGCTTCTCTCTCCTCAGTCCCACGATGCAGGGAGCCTGTTGCCAGCAATGCTCCCTAAAAACAAAAAACCTAACAAAATTCTTTTTTCAGAGAAACTGAGGAGAGCTCCCTGTAATGCACCCAGTCTCCTCTGGTCACAGGATCTAACTGAGGTCTGGAGGAGGGGCATAGAGGGAGGAGCCAGTGCACACCCATTCCAAAGTTCTTTGTAGTGCCCATGTCTCCTGCGGAGCCCGTCTATACCCCATGGTCCTTACGGAGTCCCCAGCATCCTCTAGGACGTAAGAGAAACATGGGATGTGCTGGAATTTGCCCAGATGTAATGCACGCACAATATTGGTGGCGTTGTCCGATATCACAAATCCCCAGGAGAGTCTAAGTGGGGTAAAGCATTGTGAGATGATGCCCCTCAGTTTCCGTAAGAGGTTGTCAGCGGTGTGCCTCTTACGGAAAGTGGAGATACATAGCGTAGCCTGCCTAGGAACGAGTTGGCGTTTGCAAGATGCTGCTACTTGTGCCGCTGCCATTGTTGCTGCGGGAGGCAATACATCTACCCAGTGGGCTGTCACAGTCATATAGTCCTTAGTCTACCCTGTTCCACTTGTCCACGTGTCTGTGGTTAAGTGAACAGTGGGTACAACTGCATTTTTTAGGACAATGAGGACACTTTTTCTGATGTTTCTGTACATTCTTGGTATCGCTTGCCTAGTGTAGTGGAACCTAGATGGGATTTGGTACCAGGGACACACTACCTCCATCAATTCTCTATGTCCCACTGAACTAATGGCGGATACCGGTTGCACGTCTAACACCAACATAGCTGTCAAGGCCTCAGTTATCCGCTTTGCAACAGGATGACTGTCCTTCGGGATTTGTGATACCATCTTAGAACGCACAGCTCTTTGCTGTACTTTTTCCAGCTTAACTCTTATCATTTTTCTAGTGGGAGGATGAGGGTTCCATCGTCATGTGAAGCTGAACTACTAGTCATGAACATAGGTCAGGGACTTAGGCGTTCCTTGCCACTCCGTGTTGTAAATGGCATATTGGCAAGTTTACGTTTCTCCTCAGACCATTTCAATTTATTTTTTTGGGTCTTTTTACTGAACTTTGGCTTTTTGGATTCTACATGCCCTCTACTATCACATTGGGCGTCGGCCTTGGCGGATGACGTTGATGGCATTTCATCGTCTAGGTCATGACTAGTGGCAGCAGCTTCAGCACTAGGAGGAAGTGGTTCTTGATCTTTCCCTATTTTATCCTCCAAATTTTTGCTCTCCATTATTTTTCTGGAGTTATATAACATAATATGCGGCATAGGACAGCGTATCCCTACACCACACAGGGCAAACCCTGTAAAAATTACTTGGATTAAATATTAATAATCCCTTTAAATGGAGTAAATAATATACAGCACAGGTCAGTACCACTGGACTTATATGGCAGTATCACTGGAATTATACGGCAGCACTACTGGACTTATACGGCAGTACCACTGGACTGGATTTATACGGCAGTATCACTGGACTTATACACCAGTACCACTGGAATTATATGGCAGTATCACTGGAATTATACGGCAGTACAACTGGACTTATACAGCAGTACCACTGGACATACAGTATACGGCAGTATCACTGGACATATATATGGCATTATCACTGGACTGGATTTATATGCTAGTACCACTGAATTTATGCGGCAGTACCACTGGACAGTATCACTGTCCAGTATCCCTGGACAGTATCACTGGATTTATACAGCAGTACCACTGGACATATACGGCAGTATCACTGGACTGGATTTATACGCCAGTACCACTGGATTTATACAGCAGTACCACTGGACATATATGGCAGTATCACTGGAATTATATGGCAGTCCCACTGGACATATACGGCAGTATCACTGGACTGGATTTATACGCCAGTACCAATGGATTTATACGCCTGTACCACTGGACATATACGGCAGTATCACTGGAATTATATGGCAGTACCACTGGACATATACGGCAGTGTTGCTGGATTTATACATATACGGCAGTATCACTGGACTGGATTTATACACCAGTACCACTGGATTTATACGGCAGTACCACTAGACATATACGGCAGTATCACTGGACTGGATTTATACACCAGTACCACTGGATTTATACGGCAGTACCACTGGACATATACAGCAGTTTCACTGGAATTATATGGCAGTACCACTGGACATATACGGCAGTATCAATGGACTGGATTTATACCCCAGTACCACTGGATTCATATGACAGTACCACTGGACATATATGGCAGTATCACTGGATATATACGGCAGTACCACTGGACATATACGGCAGTATCACTGGATTTATACAGCAGTACCACTGGACATATACGGCAGTATCACTGGACTGGATTTATACGCCAGTACCACTGGATTTATATGGTAGTACCACTGGACATACAGATGTATCCACCGTTATCTTGAGTAGTTTTCTGTGCCTAGTCACAACATGATTTATTAGCATAAACCCTTCAACTATCACTGGACTGGATTTATACACCAGTACCACTGGATTTATATGGCAGTACCACTGGACATATACGGCAGTATCACTGGAATTATATGGCAGTGCCACTGAACATATACGGCAGTATCGCTGGATTTATACGGCAGTACCACTGGACATATATGGCAGTATCACTGGACATATATATGGCAGTACCACTGGACATATACGGCAGTATCACTGGACATATACATCAGCACAGGGAGATTCCGCACAATACGGCGTAAAGGCTTTTTCACAGTAAGGACGATACGTGTTTGGAATGCCCTGCCTGAGGGAGTTGTAATGGCGGAATCTGTCAACACCTTTAAGAATGGATTAGATAAATTCCTAATGGATAAGGATATCCAGGGTTATGGTGCATAGTCACGCACTATGGTTATTATAAAAAAGAGGGGTAAAACGTAACGGCAGTCATCAACTTCAGTCAAAATTTTATACCAAATAATCCTGCATAGGAGACCACAAATAGGTTGACCTCGATGGACAAATTGTCTTTTTTCAACCTTAGATACTGAACTGATGCAGCACAACACAGCACCACTGGACTGGACTTATACAGCATTACTGAACATATGGCAGCAGAGGACACCACCACTGTGACTAGACTGATGCAGCACAAGACACTACCACTGTAATGATGCAAGACACTGAGGACAGAGACACGTCCTCTTGCTACACTCTCCAATGCCAGAATGAGAATGGCGGCAATGCGTGGCTCCTTATTTGGAATCCAAACTCTGCGAGAATCCGACAGCGGTTGGATGACGTTTTGCCTCGTTCTGGTTTCCGAGTCAGATGGGAAATCACGAGCCGGGCTCGGATCTGGGCTCGAGTAGTGAAGTCCGGTAGGGTTCGGTTCTCAGGGAACCGAACCCGCTCATCTCTACTACAAAGGCTCAGTGAAATCATCAATACACAAAATATGTCAGACAGTCCCACTCTCACAACCAGTACCAGTGAAATTTGCTACCTTGATATACTGATACAATTAAGAAATGGTCAGATACATATACGGCCCTATACACAAAACCGACAGATCATAACTCAATCCTACATGCTGATAGTTTCCATCCTAAAACCACAGTACGTAGTCTCCCATATTCACAATTTTTGCGGGTGTGTAGAAGTAACAGCGACCCAGTGACTAGAGAGTCCCAATTGGATACAATGGTGGACATATTTACAGAACGGGGTTATGCGCTGACACAAAAGAAAACCATCAATACTGTGGCATAGGTGAATGATTATAATACTAACAGCTCACATACATTAAAAAAGGCGAGATTCTTGCTATGCCCCATTTTGACTATGCGGTTTCCCTTGAACTCCCACAGAGCCCAGATAGCACAGATAGTACAGATTTTGGCTGTCTGTGCTTTAGATTTTGTCTGTATAATTATGACTAAGGGGGTCATTCCGAGTTGATCGCTAACAGTTTTTAGCAGTCGTGCAAACGCTAAGCCGCCGCTCCTCTGGGAGTGTATTTTAGCTTAGCAGATGTGCGAACGAGAAAGGATCGCAGAGCGGCTAAAAAAAAACTGTGCAGTATTAGAGTAGCTCCAGACCTACTCAGTAGTTGCGATCTCTTCAGACCATTCAGTTCCGGATTTGACGTCACAAACACGCCCTGCGTTCGGCCAGCCACGCCTGCGTTTTTCTTGGCACGCTTACGTTTTTTGAGCACTCCCTGAAAACGGTCAGTTGACACCCAGAAACGCCCACTTCATGTCAATCACTCTGCGGCGGCCATTGCGAATGAAAAGTTTCGCTAGACCTTGTGTAAAAATACATTGGCCATTGTGAAAGTACGTCGCGTGTGCGCACTGCGCCACATACGCATGCGCAGAAGTGCCGTTTTTTTACTTAATCGCAGCGCAGCATTTTCAGCTAGCGATCAACTCGGAATGACCCCCTAAGTGCCAATTTTGACTATACTTTGTACTAGATAGTACGCTAGATAGTCAAGATTGACTTGCCTGCACAGTCTCTCTAGCCTTACGATACCGACCCTACGGGAGCATGCATCGGTATCGGATCGGTATCGCAAGCTGCCTAACACCTTTAAAATACTTTCAAAATAGCAGGCTTATGGCTAGTTATTCTAGGGGTAAGAATCTCAAAGATCTCATTGTAAAAACGGAGGTGACTGGCTTTAGTGAGCCAGCAGCACCCCAACATTTCTTAAGCCGTAACAATTGCTGTTTTCGATGTCTTGGCTGCACGACCTGCTCATTTATGACTGTAGGTGATTCTATCCCACATCCACATACAGGGAAGAGATATAGCATCAAAGAGCCACTTACCTGTACCACACGTTTTGTTATTTATGTCATCATTTGTCCTTGCGGCCTGTATTATGTAGGCAAAATGGAATGTCAGCTGAAAGTACGGCTGACACACAACTCTGCAATTCAGGGGACACTGCTTACTGGGACCAGCGAACAGCCCAGGGGCATCGGAATAGGGGGGGGGGCAAGGGGGCAGCTCGCTCCCCTCAAACATGAGAGAGGTGCCCAGGTCCGGCGCTACCCGCTCAGAGTCTGGAAAACAGGGAGGCGCTCTCCCTGCTTTGCTACTCTGCTGCTGCCGGCTGCTGCTGCGCCTGTCACACTGCATGACTGGCAGCGGAGCCGGCAGCACAGGGATGGGAGGAGGGGTTAGATCGTACTCACTGTGAGAGCAGCAGCAGGGGAAGTCCATGCAACTCACTGCGGTGCCTCTCGTCTCCTCCCCTTCCTGGTATCAGCAATAGGGTCAGAAGAACATGTGCCGAGCAGTGATTGGAGGAGCTCGGCACATGCTGATTAAAAGAGCCCCTGATTGGAGGAGCTGTCACATGCTCCTCTGACCCCTGGAACACGGAGGATGTCGCAACATGGTCCCTGTCTAAATGTGAGTATTCAACCTGTCTCCATAGCTCCTGCCTGTCTCTGCCACCCTCTCTATGCAGCTGCTCTCTCTCTCTCTCTCTCTCTCTCTCTCTCTCTCTGACTGCTACATGGTTCTTTCTCTGTCCAGCATCTGCCTCCCCTCCTGTCTCTCTGCCCATCATCTGCCCCCTCTTCGCAGCATCTGTGTCCCCCCCTCTCTCTGCCCAGCATCTGCTCCCCATCTTTCTGCCCATCATGTGCCCCCCTCTCCGCAGCATCTGTCCCCCCTCTCTCTGCCCAGCATCTGCCCCCCCTCTTTCTGCCCATCATCTGCTCCCTCTCCCCGGCATCTGAGTCCCCTCCTCTCTCTGTCCAGCATCTGTCCCCCCTCCTCTTTCTGCCCTGCATCTACCTCCTCTCCTCTCTTTACCCATCATCTGTCCCCCTTCTCTCTCAACCTATCATCTGTTGTTCCCCCTCTCTCTGCCCATCATCTATTCCCCCCCTCTCTCTGCCTGGCATCTTCCTCCCGCTGATGATGCTCCTGTGTATCGTGTAGCGTCTCTGCCCCTGCTCACGCTGGCACTGGGAGCGCTGCGGTTGGATACCCGCCACGCAGCGGCAAAACTACTGCACCGGGACCCAAAGCAACAAGTACTATAATGAGTCACACTGGCTCATTATAGTACTCTAAGTACTCAGCCGGCTGCAGGACATGACAAAGAGGAAGGAGATGGTCCGGGGGCTTCTGTTTCCTTCCATCCCCTCCTCTCTCCTCTGACCTCCTCCGCTGGCGCTTCTGGCTGGGGTCTGACCGTGACGTCTGGTCTCATGATGTCCGCAGTGCAAAAATTGAGGAGAGGACGCCCACTGCAAGGTACCCGCTTTTGCAAGTTTGGCAATATACCAGAAAGCAGCCAGTGCTTACCTAGGCACTATGAGATATTAACTTATGTACTGTATGTGGGGCTGAACTGTCAAGCTGACACAGAGACCAGCCAGGGTACAGTATATATTATTCAACTGCCTGCACACTGTCAGGACACCTAAAGCTGCATCCCCATGCACAGAATCCGACACCTAGGAGTTATGTGTCCTAACCCTCCCCCTCTACCCCCCCTAACCCTCCCTACCTGCAGCCTCACCGTAACCCTCCAATCCCCGCAGCCTAACCCTAACCCTCCCTCACCGCAGTTGAACCCTAACCCCCCCGCCCCTCTTTAGTGCCTAACCCTCCCCCCTTAGTGCCTAACCTTCCCTCCCCGCAGCCTAACCCTAACCCTCCCCCTTAGAGCCTAACCCTCCCCACCCCGCCGCCTAACCCTCCCCGGGGGTGCATAATCCTAATTCCCCCTTTCCCACAGCCTAAAGCTAACCCTTCCCCCCCCGTCCCACTTCCACCCTCTACGTCTTACCTCTCCGGTTGCCCAGCACACAGACGTCCAGGATCCGGCGCCGGGATTGTGATCCTATTCGGGATGCCAACACGAGCATTCCGAGCAGTGTCGGGATTCTGACGTAGGTATTTCTACTGCCGGGATCCAAACCAGATCCCATGCTTACCATGTTGCTGGTGAAGCTAATAATCATAATGATGCACCGACACATACTGTATGCCTTTCATGTCACCCACTGTCACAGTGTGCTGGGAAGCTAGGGGCGCCAAACTCAGATTATATCTTGCCCCCCTCAACCTAAAAACGTTCTGACGCCCCTGGAACAGCCTGTGGCTCGACATTTTGCTCAGTATACTATAAACACAACTTGTCTAGCCTTAAATATAAGGCTATAGATCACGTCCCAGCCTCTAGACGTGGAGGGGATCGGGGCAAACATTTTTACAGTTGGAATCCAGATGGATTTTCCGTCTGGATTGTGTAGCTCCTAAAAGGCTTAACAAATCTCTAGGTCTCATTAATTTTTTTAAATAATACAACAAAAAAGTAATAATTATCCCTCCTATTCTAATTTCATGTAGTGCTATGTTTGGGGGCCTGACATATTAAATACATTTAGAGATAAGTAAAAGTTTTGACTAGGATTAGGCAACTCCGCCTTTACAGTGTTTTTTAAATTACTGTTTTAAATCACTGTTGTTATATTGTTGTAAATATGGGACCAAATGTAATAGAGTGAGAGTTCCAGAAAGTGAGAGATTTGGTAAGGTTTTTCAGTTTTTTTTAAAGTGGCAATCATTTACACTGCAAAACCAGGTTGATCTTGCTGTGTGAATGATTACCACTTTAAAAAAACTGCAAAACCTTACCAAATCTCTCACTTTTTGAAACTCTCACTCTATTACATTTGGCCCTAGGTTCGCACTTTAACTAATTGTTTTATAAAAAATTGGTGGTTAATCTGTGCACTAGCACTTTTATCTATGTAATGACGCATCTAAGACAACGCTTTTAACATTGATGACATAATGATTTTTTGTTTCTCATTTTAACAAGGAGGGTATACAGTATATACAAAAAGTATACATGCATTTGTGTGTAAAGATTTGTGTATGATGATTTTGCACTGTTGTTTAACACACTGTTTTCAGTTTGTTGCCATGGTCCCCCTAGCTGGACTTGTGATGCTGCTTATGGCGCGTCAAGAGAGCTGCGACCGGAAGTGCCCGCTGCGGGAAGGCTGCCGGCGGGACCGGGGAACACACTGATGGATGCACATGAGGAGGGGGGTAAGGTTTGATTGCTTAATTGTTACATGTATTTATTGTCACTATTTGCACTGTATTTTGTCTGAAGAAGGGGTCAAGTCCCCAAAACGTCACTTAAATAAACACACCCTACGGGTTTTTTATTTATTTATACTTGATGAGCAGTCTCTGAGTGCCGCCCGATTGATGTACTACATATGATTGCGGGTTAGCACCGACCAGGAGAGCACCGGAGCAAGTTATTGGTAAGACCGGAGAAGAATCAAAGTGTGTCTCATTTGGAGACCGTACTGGAAAATGCACTAGGTATACTAATAGTATTATTAGACGTTATCAAAATTTGAAAAAGCGTTCAATTAAATATTTCCCTCATTTCCCTCGTTCTCTATTTGAATTTAACCTAAGTGTTTCTATGCCTGCACACAGCAGAGTGAGTCAACTGAACCAACATTGCCCATCCAGAGAGTGGGAGAAGTAGTGCACTTCCCAGGATGACGTGGCATACACAAACAAGTGGTCTTGGTCATGCAGCATTGATTCATTGGGCCTAATTCAGACCTGATCGCAGCAGCAAATTTGTTAGCTAATGGGCAAAACCATGGGGGTCATTCTGAGATGATCGCACGCTGACGATTTTTCGCAGCGCAGCGATCAGGTTACTTCTGTGCATGCGTATTCACCATAATGCACACATGCGTCGTACGAGTACAAACAGCATCATTGCTGTGCAATGCTTCTAGTGACGAATCCATTCGCACGGGTGATCGCAAGGAGATTTACAGGAAGAGGGCGTTTATGGGTGTCAACTGACCATTTTATGGGAGTGGTAGGGAAAACGCAGGCATGTCCAGGCGTTTGCAGGGCGGGTGACGTCAATTCCGGAACCGGACAGGCTGAAGTGATAGCAAGGGCTGAGTAAGTTCAGACCTACTCTGAAACTACAAAAAACTTTTTCGTACCACTCGGCTGCACATGCGTTCGCACACTTGCAAAGCAAAAATACACTCCCCCGTGTGCGGCGACTATGCGTTTGCGCAGCTGCAAAAAGTAGCGAGCGATGAACTCTGAATGAGGGCCCATGTGCACTGCAGGTGGGGCAGACATAACATGTGCAGAGAGAGTTAGATTTGGGTGGGTTATTTTGTTTCTGTGCAGGGTAAATACTGTATGCTTTATTTTACAGTTTCAGTTTGAACACACCCCACCCAAATCTAACACTCTCTGCACATGTTATATCAAAAATCCCCCCCTACAGTGCACATGGTTTTTCCAGTTAGAGAACAATTTTGCTTCTGTGATCAGGTCTGAATTAGACCCAATGTCAGGAGTGTGTATTCAGGGCCGGTGCAAGGTTTTTTTTTTTTACACCCTAGGCAAAAGTTCAGCCTACAGCCGCGCCCCCCCCCCCCCCTCTATCAGTCAAAATTAGTTCTAATAAAGACGTGAAGTGTGAGGTGTGATCATGTTCTAGAAGCCGTGTGTAAACAGTCTGATCCTGATCTTCCTGAAGCAGCAAATAGCAGAAAAAGAAAAACTAGATATATAAAGTATTCAGTGGCGGAACTAGCGAGCGGTGGGCCCAGGTGCGACAAAATGCTTTGCCCCCCTCCCCCTCATCCCATCAAAGTCCACCACCTCACCACTGGAGAGGATCTGGTGAGGGGGACCTGCCCAGGGCCAGGGAAATGGATACCTAGCAACAGTGCCGTAACTAGACATTTTATGCAAGAGATATGTGTGCAAGAAACGGCATCGGAGCCCCACCCCTGCATGTAAAACAGGGGCAGTGCGCGCCGTAGGCGCGTGCAAAAAATCTAGGGCGTGGCTTCGTGAGGAAGGGGTGTGGCCACAAAATAATACCAATTCATATAACGGTGCACATTAGTCTCATTATTCAAATTACGCCACACAGTAGCACCACTACACCAGGTAGAGCCCCTTTTACACCTTACGGCAGACAGCGTCCCCTTTTTACACATTAAGGCAGACAGCGTCACCTTTTTACACATTAAGGCAGACAGCGTCCCCTTTTTACACATTACGGCAGACAGCGTCCCCTTTTTACACATTACGGCAGACAGCGTCCCCCTTTTACACATTACGGCAGACAGCGCCTCCTTTTTACACATTACAGCAGACAGCGTCCCCCTTTTTACACATTAAGGCAGACAGCGTCTCCTTTTTACACATTATGGCAGACAGCGTCCCCTTCTTACACATTACGGCAGACAGCGTCCCCCTTTTACACACATTACGGCAGACAGCGCCTCCTTTTTACACATTACAGCAGACAGCGTCCCCCTTTTTACACATTAAGGCAGACAGCGTCTCCTTTTTACACATTATGGCAGACAGCGTCCCCTTCTTACACATTACGGCAGACAGCGTCCCCCTTTTACACACATTACGGCAGACAGCGCCTCCTTTTTACACATTACCGCAGACAGCATCCCCTTATTACACATTAAGGCAGACAGCATCCCCTTTTTACACATTACGGCAGACAGCGTCCCCCTTTTTACACATTAAGGCAGACGGCGTCCCCTATATATATATCTATCTATATATATATATATACATACATACAGCATGCATTGCACATATACACACAAATACTGTACACAGCTACTGCGCTCCTCTCCACACTCTGGCCACTTGTTTCTCTGCTCCTTACCAGCTGTGTGCACCGCTGTTGTGACACAGGGTCTTCGGGTTAACATGGCAAAGCAGGGAGAGGCCAGCAGGGTGCAGTGACCTGATCTCCAGGATTCGGGCTGCTGATCTACCACTGTGTCAAGCTACCTCTGCTCCCTGGCATCTCCCGAGCCCATCACTTACCCGCACAGCTGCAACATGCGCGGCTCTGCCCCTGCCGCCGCCTCTGCTCCTCAGCGTCTCCATCTTGAGAAGCAGCCCCTGAGACAGTCACTACAGCACACAGCCACAGCAGCATGCTTGGCTGGGCTCCGCTGTCTCCTCCACTCCATCAGGACAAACTGCAGTGCACCCGCTCCCCCCTCCCCCACATCCGCCGAGCCTGCCTGTCACTTCCACACACAGCCGCAGCGGCTGTTCTGCTGCTTGAACGGGATCGGAGGAGGCGGCGATGGCGGAGCTGAACATTCAGCTGTGTGTGGAAGATGCGAAAGGCTCTGGGGGTGATGCGGGGGGCGGGGGGGCGGGCAGGGGTCGAGGGGACATTGCCTCGGACACATAATCTGTGGCCGCATCTTCCAGGGGCAGTTGATTGGGGGGGAAAAAAAGTACGTTTACTGGGAGCGTGCCGCCCTCCAGTGGCAGCCGCCCATAGGCAGCTGCCTAAAGCTGCCTAATGGTGGCACCAGCCCTGTGTGTATTGAATATACCCAGTGTCAGAGTGGGGCATGAAGGACCCACTGGGAGAATACAGTGGTAGGGGCCAGGGACATGCAGTGCCTCCACTGTTATTAATGATTAAAATAATGCGTGTCATAAGTATAAGCTTAAGCCTTTATATTATGTTAATCATGTTTATTGTGTAAAAAAAAAATTCTAAATGTGCTTCGGAGGTACTGCTCTCTGTGCCTCCCAATATCAATGTGAAGGGCCGGAAGAGAGGGCGGAACCAAGCATCGGACAGTGAAAACCCATTAAAAAAAGGTCCTGTAAGCGGCACCTAACAGAAGTGTCTCTTTGACCGGGGCGTGCCTGTCACTGAGGCTGATATGATTGGGCAGTGGGCAGGGCCAGTCCAGCCGAGTAGCAAAGCTATGTGATCGTTGGCAGGGGCGGATTGGCCTGGTGGGACGCCAGAACGGTCTCTGCTTGGTCGGTCCCGTTGTCTCATCTGGGGCTGCCATCACCAAACTACTCCCCTTCCTGGGCCGCCTGCCGCGATCATGATCTTACACTAGCAGCGGTTGATATTGTCCCCTTTCCCCCCGCCGCTAGAGTTAACAGCCGCGGCATATGCAGGGAAGGGTGGTATTTAGGTTGCCGGCTGTTGGAATCCTGGCACAGAGTATACCGGCGCCGGAATCCCGACACCCAGCATACCAACACCTTTTATCCCTCTTGGGGATCCACAACCCCCCTGGAAGGAGAATAGATAGCGTGGCGCGCGTAGCGTAGCGCGCCACCGTTCCTGCAGCAAGCCCACAAGGGGCTCATTTGCGCTCGCCCAGCTGTTGGAATGCCAGCAGTCGGGATTCCGGCGCTGGTATGCTGGCTGCCGGGAGCCCGGACTCTGGCATACCATACTACACCCGCGGGGAGAGCAGAGCTGCAGCGGAGGTCATGCTGCCTTCCCAGAATCGCCCGCCTCCACCGACTTTCACACTGGGATCTTGGACAGACAGTGCCAGCGTGCTCAGAGGAATGTCTGTGGGCTGCACCAGTGATGAGGAATGCACTGCTGCAGGCAGCCAGGCATAGAACATGAAGAGCCTTATCATGTACAGCTGGTAACTAGGTGCAGCCCCGACTGCACACCCAATCCGATCGCAGGCCGCTCCACCCCCTGTCAGGTCCGGGTGTTTTTGTGAATCCGTTAACCCGGGACCAACCACAGGTGTAGGTGCTGGGGTATGAAGAAAGCAGGGAGGACGAAGAAAGTTCCGTTTCATATTTTATTAGAAATAACAATTCAGTAAAGTGTTAAATGACAAGTTGTTAATCATCATATTATACTGAAGTATTGCAGGAATGGCAGAAATAATATGCAGGATAAAACTCAAAGACAAATAAAAGAAATGTTCATGGAACTGTATGCGAAACAAACTGAAGAATAAATGTTGAATTGTCCAAATATAAACAAGCTTTGATGCTGAACTGTAGAATGTGTTTAACTGGATAATGCAGACATGAAGAAATAGCTGTGAGGATTTGCAATGAAGTTTTGAGAGGTAACTGAGAGACTGTGAAGAATTATCCTTGTAATGGCAACATAGAAAGTAAAAGTACTAAATTGGGTTACTTGCGAGTTCCGGAGATCACTGTGAAACTGTAGCAGATGATATAAGTGATGAACGGGTTAAATGCAGAGCAGAACAAACGAACAGCTGAAGTTAGTGGAATCCTCCAAACTCTGTATGGTTGAAAGCAGGCAGACAGGGTTTCCTCATGCAAGACTCTGGGAATCCAATTGTTACCAGTAGGTGCATGATTAACTGACAGCACAGCGGGGAGCCGGTGGATCTTTTAGCAGTGAAGGCTGCAGACGGACCTCTGGGAACGGAGGCGATATCTGGACCACGGGAATCACATAGGAATGCACGAAGAGAGCTCAGAGCTAGAGCACAGCGTTGATACAACAAAGCACTGGCCCAGAGTAACATAATCCCAGCCTACTTAAAGGCAGCACACGCACGGGATTGGCTTACACCTGCCCACAGGTGTTTTCACAAGTGCTCTGTATTACCTATTTGATCTCCAACATGGCCACCTCCTATACAGCAGACACACCGCAGTGCCTTAGGCCATTTGGTCCCCGCACTCACAGTTCCCAGATTCTACATTACCTGTGCCACCGATCACGCCGCGTCCCCACACGGGCGCACAGCACCGCGAGCAACCACACTGGCAACGGATGAACCCCAGAACCCGCAAAGGTAAGAGACCGGTTCGTGACAGTACCCCCTCTTCTACGGGTGGTCTCCGAACACCTTTGAACCTTGTCAGGATTTTTGGAGAAGTATTTCTGTACCAGTCTTGGAGCATGAACATCTTCAGAGAAAACCCAGGATCTCTCCTCCGGACCGTAACCCTTCCAGTCGACCAAAAACTGTAAACGTCCATATCGGGAACGTGAGTCCACAATCTCTTTAACTTCAAATTCCTCATTCTGCAAAGAGTGAACTTTAGGAGATTTGGACTGGGTAGTACGGAACTTATTGAGAATCAAAGGCTTCAGTAAAGATGTATGAAAGGCGTTAGGAATTCTCAAAGACGGTGGCAACTTGACTTTGTATGACACAGGGTTGAGTACCTTTACAATGGGAAATGGACCAATAAACTTGGGAGCAAATTTCTTAGAAGGAACTTTGAACCTGAGATTGCGCGTAGAAATCCAAACTTGGTCTCCCACTTTGTAATTCGGTACAGCTTTACGTTTTCTATCTGCAAAAGATTTATAACGAGCGGAAGTTTTGACCAACGACTTACGCACACAACTCCAAATTCTAGATAGACGTTGAAGTTCTTGATCTGCTGCTGGAACCTCTAGGGCTGGCAATGGATGGAACTCTGGTACACGAGGATGAAAGCTGAAGTTAATATAAAAGGGCGTAGATTCTGAAGATGAATGGAAGAGATTATTATGAGCAAATTCTGCCAATGGAAGGTAGTCAACCCAGTCATCCTGTGAGGACGAATTATATAGCCGGAGAAATGTTTCAAAGTCTTGGTTGACTCTCTCAGTTTGTCCATCTGTCTGAGGATGATATGCAGAAGAAAAATTCAACTTGACATTTAAAGATGAACAAAGCGACCTCCAAAACTTGGCCACAAACTGTGTTCCCCGATCAGAGATGATCTCTCGAGGAAGGCCATGCAACTTGAAGATTTCAGAGATGAACAATCTGGCTAGTAAAGGGGCTGATGGTAACCCAGTTAATGGAATGAAATGTGCCATTTTCGAAAATCGATCCACTATCACCCAAATGGTATTTTGCCCTTTTGATGGAGGTAGATCGGTCACGAAATCCATTGAGATATGAGTCCATGGTTGTTTGGGTATGGATAATGGATGTAATAAACCTGGTGGAGAACTTCTTGGACTCTTATGTTGGGCACATTTAGGACATGCTGCTATAAACTCTTGGACATCGGCTTTGAGACGTGGCCACCAATAAGACTGTTGAATAAATTTGTGAGTCTTTAGAACCCCAGGATGACCCATGAAGGAAGAGGAGTGAGCCCAGGTAAGCAGCCGTTTACGAAGATTTGTGGCGACAAAGGTCTTGCCAGGCGGAGGAACTGGAGAGGTTCGAGTCATTAAAAAGGACGTAGGATTCACAATGGCTTGATTCGTGGTAGCATCATTTGATTCAGAAGAAGCAAAGGACCGAGAAAGGGCATCTGCCTTTTTGTTCTGAGACCCTGGTCGATAGGTGAGCTTGAAATTGAATCGTGTGAAGAAAAGCGCCCATCGAGCTTGTCGTGGATTCAAACACTGAGCTGACTGCAGATACAGAAGATTCTTATGATCAGTATAAACTGTAATGCGATGTTGTGCTCCTTCTAGAAGGTATCTCCACTCCTCAAATGCCAACTTGATGGCAAGTAACTCTTGCTCACCGATTGCATAATTACGTTCTGCCGGGAGGAACTTACGGGAGAAATATCCGCAGGGATGGACCTTTTTATCTTCAAAGACTTGTGATAACACAGCTCCTACTGCTTCTGTAGATGCATCCACCTCTAGTAGAAAGGGACGATTCAAATTAGGCTGTCGAAGAATGGGTGCTGACCCAAAGGCTTGCTTTAAATCAGAGAAGGCTTTGATTGCTTCAGAAGACCAGTTCGTAGGATTTGCTCCCTTGCGAGTTAGGGCTGTGATGGGAGCAGCTAACGAAGAATAATTCTTAATGAATCTCCTATAGAAATTAGCAAAGCCAAGAAATCGCTGAATCCCCTTGAGAGTTGTAGGAGTGGACCAATCTCGGATAGCTTGTACCTTACCGGGATCCATACATAGCTCTGATCCAGAAATGATGTAACCAAGGAACGGTATGGAAGATACTTCAAAAGTGCACTTCTCTAACTTACAATAGAGTTGATTTTTCCTCAGACGTGTCAGTACTTCTTTAACTTGGTGACGGTGAGACTTTAGATCCGTAGAGAATATTAGGATATCATCCAAGTACACTACTAGACACTTGTAGAGAAGATCACGAAAAAGTTCATTCACATAGCTTTGAAAAACTGCAGGTGCATTACAAAGACCAAAAGGCATTACAAGGTATTCGTAATGCCCATCCCGGGTATTAAAAGCAGTCTTCCACTCGTCCCCTGCCCGGATGCGGATTAAATTGTAGGCCCCTCGGAGATCCAATTTCGTAAACACAGTAGCTCCCTTTACCCGGTCAAATAATTCTGGAATTAAGGGTAATGGGTACTTGTTTTTCACAGTGATCTCATTGAGTCCACGGTAATCTATGCATGGTCGTAACCCACCGTCCTTCTTCTTAACGAAGAAGAATCCGGCTCCTGCAGGTGAAGAAGATGGTCTGATAAATTCTTTGGTTAGATTTTCCTGTATATAATCAGACATAGCTTGCGTCTCTGGGATGGATAGCGGATAAATTTGTCCCCTAGGAGGGGTTTTGCCCGGAACCAGGACGATTGGGCAGTCCCATTCGTGATGAGGAGGTAGAGAGTCTGCTGCTTGTTTACTGAAAACATCCGCAAAGGATTGATACACCGGAGGTAGGTCGGGAAGACTAATTGACCGGAGAGGTACAATTGAGGCTAAACAGTTCTTGGTACAAGATTTACCCCACGAAAGGACTTCCATGGTTTGCCAATTAAGTTGAGGATTATGTTTCTGCAGCCAAGGTAAACCAAGTATCACATCTTGAGAGGCTTTGGGAATCACGTAGAAGGAGAGGTATTCGGAATGGAGCACACCAACTTTCATCTTGAGACGTACGGTTCGATGAGTAATTATACCATCTGGAATTCGACTTCCATCCACTGCTGTAACAGCAACTGCTGCTTCCAGAGGCATGGTTTGAACTTTAGACCGTATGACAAAGGCTGAGGAGATGAAGTTCTCGGCTGCCCCGGAATCTAGGAGAGCTGAAACTTTCACTGTAGAACTTGGAACTTCTAATTGAATAGACAAGGTCGGCTCTTTCCCAGAACGTGATTCTAAAGTAACTCCTAGCTTAACCTCTCTTGAATAAGCTAGGAGGCGAGAGTTTCCCGGTCGGAGTTTGCAGAATTTAACTAAATGTTCGGAGGACCCACAGTACATGCAGAGGTTACCCTGTCGACGACGAAGTCGTTCCTCCTCTGTGAGGCGAGAGCGCCCAATCTACATAGGTTCTTCTGTCGTTACCGGAGACTGTGATGAAGAATCTTGTCGAGGCCTAGGATGATAACGTGGACTGGATCGCTCTGCCCTGGATTTCTCTAAACATTGCTCCCTGTAGCGTAGGTCAAGTCTGTTACAGAGAGAAATCAATTCATCCAGTTTAGTTGGCACATCCCGGATAGTTAAATCATCCTTGATTCTCTCTGAAAGTCCATTCCAAAACGCGGCGATCAGGGCCTCCTCATTCCAGTTTAACTCTGAAGACAACGTGCGAAACTGAATAATATATTGACTGACAGGACGTAAACCTTGACGTAGACGGAGAATCTCCAAAGATGCTGAGGTGGTCCTGCCTGGTTCGTCAAAGATTCTCCGGAAGGATGATACGAATTCTTTGTAATTAGAGAGGATAGGATCACCTCTTTCCCATAATGGTGATGCCCACTCCAGAGCCTGACCGGAGAGGAGGGCAATAATATATGCAAACTTAGAACGAGCTGATGGGAAACTGGCGGACAACAGTTCGAACTGGATCTTGCATTGATTCAGGAATCCTCTGCAAAGTTTTGGAGTTCCGTCAAACTTACTCGGAGAGGGTAACTGCAAGCGGGACGTAGGCAGCGTCACAGGAGAAGCTGTAGTGGTTACTGGGACAACCGGAGTTGGAATCTGGACTTGAGACGTTTTAATAGCCGTATGAAGAGTCTCTAAACGGTCTGCTATAGTTTGCATAAACTGCACTATTTGTGTCTGTATAGACTCCTTGTTTTCCAGACGGGAAAGGATATCTGACGTAGCACCGCCTCCTGCGAATTGGTCACTTGACGGATCCATGTGGCCAGTGCTTACTATCAGGTCCGGGTGTTTTTGTGAATCCGTTAACCCGGGACCAACCACAGGTGTAGGTGCTGGGGTATGAAGAAAGCAGGGAGGACGAAGAAAGTTCCGTTTCATATTTTATTAGAAATAACAATTCAGTAAAGTGTTAAATGACAAGTTGTTAATCATCATATTATACTGAAGTATTGCAGGAATGGCAGAAATAATATGCAGGATAAAACTCAAAGACAAATAAAAGAAATGTTCATGGAACTGTAAGCGAAACAAACTGAAGAATAAATGTTGAATTGTCCAAATATAAACAAGCTTTGATGCTGAACTGTAGAATGTGTTTAACTGGATAATGCAGACATGAAGAAATAGCTGTGAGGATTTGCAATGAAGTTTTGAGAGGTAACTGAGAGACTGTGAAGAATTATCCTTGTAATGGCAACATAGAAAGTAAAAGTACTAAATTGGGTTACTTGCGAGTTCCGGAGATCACTGTGAAACTGTAGCAGATGATATAAGTGATGAACGGGTTAAATGCAGAGCAGAACAAATGAACAGCTGAAGTTAGTGGAATCCTCCAAACTCTGTATGGTTGAAAGCAGGCAGACAGGGTTTCCTCATGCAAGACTCTGGGAATCCAATTGTTACCAGTAGGTGCGTGATTAACTGACAGCACAGCGGGGAGCCGGTGGATCTTTTAGCAGTGAAGGCTGCAGACGGACCTCTGGGAACGGAGGCGATATCTGGACCACGGGAATCACACAGGAATGCACGAAGAGAGCTCAGAGCTAGAGCACAGCGTTGATACAACAAAGCATTGGCCCAGAGAAACATAATCCCAGCCTACTTAAAGGCAGCACACGCACGGGATTGGCTTACACCTGCCCACAGGTGTTTTCACAAGTGCTCTGTATTACCTATTTGATCTCCAACATGGCCACCTCCTATACAGCAGACACACCGCAGTGCCTTAGGCCATTTGGTCCCTGCACTCACCGTTCCCAGATTCTACATTGCCTGTGCCACCGATCACGCCGCGTCCCCACACGGGTGCACAGCACCGCGAGCAACCGCACTGGCAACGGATGAACCCCAGAACCCGCAAAGGTAAGAGACCGGTTCGTGACACCCCCGTGTCCAAGCTCCCCTGGACTAGGCAGACAAGAGACTGGTATGAGCTACCGGGGGAGCGGGACCCATCAGTTCCAGTTAGGCTGTCCGTTCGTCCTGTGTGAGCCTGCCGTCAGCATGGAGGGAGCAATGGTGGCTGGGATCCTTTTTCAGCTTATTCTAATTTCGCCAAGTTCCTTACGCTCCCATACTACCCATTTCTCATACGTCCTAGAGGATGCTGGGGAAGCTTCAAGAACCATGGTGTATAGACTAGTGATGAGCGGGTTCGGTTCCTCGGAAACCGAACCCCCCCGAACTTCACCCATTTTACACGGGTCCGAGGCATACTCGGATTCTCCCGTATGGCTCGGTTAACCCGAGCGCGCCCGAACGTCATCATCCCGCTGTCGGATTCTCGCGAGATTCGGATTCTATATAAGCAGCCGCGCGTCGCCGCCATTTTCACTCGTGCATTGGAAATGTTAGGGAGAGGACGTGGCTGGCGTCCTCTCCGTTTATTAATATTAATGCAAATATTTGTGCTTATTGCTTAATTGTGGAGACTGGGGAGCAGCTGTATTATATAGGAGGAGTACAGTGCAGAGTTTTGCTGACAATGACCACCAGTATACGTTGTCTGCCTGAAAAACACTCCATATCTGTGCTCAGTGTGCTGCATATATCTGTGCTCACACTGCTTAATTGTGGGGACTGGGGAGCAGCTGTATTATATAGGAGGAGTACAGTGCAGAGTTTTGCTGACAGTGACCACCAGTATACGTTGTCTGCCTGAAAAACACTCCATATCTGTGCTCAGTGTGCTGCATATATCTGTGCTCACACTGCTTTATTGTGGGGACTGGGGACCACCAGTATATTATATAGGAGGAGTACAGTGCAGAGTTTTGCTGACAGTGACCACCAGTATACGTTGTCTGCCTGAAAAACACTCCATATCTGTGCTCAGTGTGCTGCATATATATGTGCTCACACTGCTTAATTGTGGGGACTGGGGAGCAGCTGTATTATATAGGAGGAGTACAGTGCAGAGTTTTGCTGACAGTGACCACCAGTATACGTTGTCTGCCTGAAAAACACTCCATATCTGTGCTCAGTGTGCTGCATATATCTGTGCTCACACTGCTTAATTGTGGGGACTGGGGAGCAGCTGTATTATATAGGAGGAGTACAGTGCAGAGTTTTGCTGACAGTGACCACCAGTATACGTTGTCTGCCTGAAAAACACTCCATATCTGTGCTCAGTGTGCTGCATATATCTGTGCTCACACTGCTTTATTGTGGGGACTGGGGACCACCAGTATATTATATAGGAGGAGTACAGTGCAGAGTTTTGCTGACAGTGACCACCAGTATACGTTGTCTGCCTGAAAAACACTCCATATCTGTGCTCAGTGTGCTGCATATATCTGTGCTCACACTGCTTAATTGTGGGGACTGGGGAGCAGCTGTATTATATAGGAGGAGTACAGTGCAGAGTTTTGCTGACAGTGACCACCAGTATACGTTGTCTGCCTGAAAAACACTCCATATCTGTGCTCAGTGTGCTGCATATATCTGTGCTCACACTGCTTTATTGTGGGGACTGGGGACCACCAGTATATTATATAGGAGGAGTACAGTGCAGAGTTTTGCTGACAGTGACCACCAGTATACGTTGTCTGCCTGAAAAACACTCCATATCTGTGCTCAGTGTGCTGCATATATCTGTGCTCACACTGCTTAATTGTGGGGACTGGGGAGCAGCTGTATTATATAGGAGGAGTACAGTGCAGAGTTTTGCTGACAGTGACCACCAGTATACGTTGTCTGCCTGAAAAACACTCCATATCTGTGCTCAGTGTGCTGCATATATCTGTGCTCACACTGCTTTATTGTGGGGACTGGGGACCACCAGTATATTATATAGGAGGAGTACAGTGCAGAGTTTTGCTGACAGTGACCACCAGTATACGTTGTCTGCCTGAAAAACACTCCATATCTGTGCTCAGTGTGCTGCATATATCTGTGCTCACACTGCTTTATTGTGGGGACTGGGGACCACCAGTATATTATATAGGAGGAGTACAGTGCAGAGTTTTGCTGACAGTGACCACCAGTATACGTTGTCTGCCTGAAAAACACTCCATATCTGTGCTCAGTGTGCTGCATATATCTGTGCTCACACTGCTTAATTGTGGGGACTGGGGAGCAGCTGTATTATATAGGAGGAGTACAGTGCAGAGTTTTGCTGACAGTGACCACCAGTATACGTTGTCTGCCTGAAAAACACTCCATATCTGTGCTCAGTGTGCTGCATATATCTGTGCTCACACTGCTTTATTGTGGAGACTGGGGACCACCAGTATATTATATAGGAGGAGTACAGTGCAGAGTTTTGCTGACAGTGACCACCAGTATACGTTGTCTGCCTGAAAAACACTCCATATCTGTGCTCAGTGTGCTGCATATATCTGTGCTCACACTGCTTAATTGTGGGGACTGGGGAGCAGCTGTATTATATAGGAGGAGTACAGTGCAGAGTTTTGCTGACAGTGACCACCAGTATACGTTGTCTGCCTGAAAAACACTCCATATCTGTGCTCAGTGTGCTGCATATATCTGTGCTCACACTGCTTTATTGTGGGGACTGGGGACCACCAGTATATTATATAGGAGGAGTACAGTGCAGAGTTTTGCTGACAGTGACCACCAGTATACGTTGTCTGCCTGAAAAACACTCCATATCTGTGCTCAGTGTGCTGCATATATCTGTGCTCACACTGCTTTATTGTGGGGACTGGGGACCACCAGTATATTATATAGGAGGAGTACAGTGCAGAGTTTTGCTGACAGTGACCACCAGTATACGTTGTCTGCCTGAAAAACACTCCATATCTGTGCTCAGTGTGCTGCATATATCTGTGCTCACACTGCTTAATTGTGGGGACTGGGGAGCAGCTGTATTATATAGGAGGAGTACAGTGCAGAGTTTTGCTGACAGTGACCACCAGTATACGTTGTCTGCCTGAAAAACACTCCATATCTGTGCTCAGTGTGCTGCATATATCTGTGCTCACACTGCTTTATTGTGGGGACTGGGGACCACCAGTATATTATATAGGAGGAGTACAGTGCAGAGTTTTGCTGACAGTGACCACCAGTATACGTTGTCTGCCTGAAAAACACTCCATATCTGTGCTCAGTGTGCTGCATATATCTGTGCTCACACTGCTTAATTGTGGGGACTGGGGAGCAGCTGTATTATATAGGAGGAGTACAGTGCAGAGTTTTGCTGACAGTGACCACCAGTATACGTTGTCTGCCTGAAAAACACTCCATATCTGTGCTCAGTGTGCTGCATATATCTGTGCTCACACTGCTTAATTGTGGGGACTGGGGAGCAGCTGTATTATATAGGAGGAGTACAGTGCAGAGTTTTGCTGACAGTGACCACCAGTATACGTTGTCTGCCTGAAAAACACTCCATATCTGTGCTCAGTGTGCTGCATATATATGTGCTCACACTGCTTAATTGTGGGGACTGGGGAGCAGCTGTATTATATAGGAGGAGTACAGTGCAGAGTTTTGCTGACAGTGACCACCAGTATACGTTGTCTGCCTGAAAAACACTCCATATCTGTGCTCACTGTGCTGCATATATCTGTGCTCACACTGCTTTATTGTGGGGACTGGGGACCACCAGTATATTATATAGGAGGAGTACAGTGCAGAGTTTTGCTGACAGTGACCACCAGTATACGTTGTCTGCCTGAAAAACACTCCATATCTGTGCTCAGTGTGCTGCATATATATGTGCTCACACTGCTTAATTGTGGGGACTGGGGAGCAGCTGTATTATATAGGAGGAGTACAGTGCAGAGTTTTGCTGACAGTGACCACCAGTATACGTTGTCTGCCTGAAAAACACTCCATATCTGTGCTCAGTGTGCTGCATATATCTGTGCTCACACTGCTTTATTGTGGGGACTGGGGACCACCAGTATATTATATAGGAGGAGTACAGTGCAGAGTTTTGCTGACAGTGACCACCAGTATACGTTGTCTGCCTGAAAAACACTCCATATCTGTGCTCAGTGTGCTGCATATATCTGTGCTCACACTGCTTAATTGTGGGGACTGGGGAGCAGCTGTATTATATAGGAGGAGTACAGTGCAGAGTTTTGCTGACAGTGACCACCAGTATACGTTGTCTGCCTGAAAAACACTCCATATCTGTGCTCAGTGTGCTGCATATATCTGTGCTCACACTGCTTTATTGTGGGGACTGGGGACCACCAGTATATTATATAGGAGGAGTACAGTGCAGAGTTTTGCTGACAGTGACCACCAGTATACGTTGTCTGCCTGAAAAACACTCCATATCTGTGCTCAGTGTGCTGCATATATCTGTGCTCACACTGCTTTATTGTGGGGACTGGGGACCACCAGTATATTATATAGGAGGAGTACAGTGCAGAGTTTTGCTGACAGTGACCACCAGTATACGTTGTCTGCCTGAAAAACACTCCATATCTGTGCTCAGTGTGCTGCATATATCTGTGCTCA
The DNA here is from genome assembly GCF_028390025.1 of Pseudophryne corroboree. Lineage (NCBI taxonomy): Eukaryota > Metazoa > Chordata > Amphibia > Anura > Myobatrachidae > Pseudophryne > Pseudophryne corroboree. Next base: position 666,259,755 of record NC_086444.1, on the reverse strand, counting down.
CACTGCTTAATTGTGGGGACTGGGGAGCAGCTGTATTATATAGGAGGAGTACAGTGCAGAGTTTTGCTGACAGTGACCACCAGTATACGTTGTCTGCCTGAAAAACACTCCATATCTGTGCTCAGTGTGCTGCATATATCTGTGCTCACACTGCTTTATTGTGGGGACTGGGGACCACCAGTATATTATATAGGAGGAGTACAGTGCAGAGTTTTGCTGACAGTGACCACCAGTATACGTTGTCTGCCTGAAAAACACTCCATATCTGTGCTCAGTGTGCTGCATATATCTGTGCTCACACTGCTTAATTGTGGGGACTGGGGAGCAGCTGTATTATATAGGAGGAGTACAGTGCAGAGTTTTGCTGACAGTGACCACCAGTATACGTTGTCTGCCTGAAAAACACTCCATATCTGTGCTCAGTGTGCTGCATATATCTGTGCTCACACTGCTTAATTGTGGGGACTGGGGAGCAGCTGTATTATATAGGAGGAGTACAGTGCAGAGTTTTGCTGACAGTGACCACCAGTATACGTTGTCTGCCTGAAAAACACTCCATATCTGTGCTCAGTGTGCTGCATATATATGTGCTCACACTGCTTAATTGTGGGGACTGGGGAGCAGCTGTATTATATAGGAGGAGTACAGTGCAGAGTTTTGCTGACAGTGACCACCAGTATACGTTGTCTGCCTGAAAAACACTCCATATCTGTGCTCACTGTGCTGCATATATCTGTGCTCACACTGCTTTATTGTGGGGACTGGGGACCACCAGTATATTATATAGGAGGAGTACAGTGCAGAGTTTTGCTGACAGTGACCACCAGTATACGTTGTCTGCCTGAAAAACACTCCATATCTGTGCTCAGTGTGCTGCATATATATGTGCTCACACTGCTTAATTGTGGGGACTGGGGAGCAGCTGTATTATATAGGAGGAGTACAGTGCAGAGTTTTGCTGACAGTGACCACCAGTATACGTTGTCTGCCTGAAAAACACTCCATATCTGTGCTCAGTGTGCTGCATATATCTGTGCTCACACTGCTTTATTGTGGGGACTGGGGACCACCAGTATATTATATAGGAGGAGTACAGTGCAGAGTTTTGCTGACAGTGACCACCAGTATACGTTGTCTGCCTGAAAAACACTCCATATCTGTGCTCAGTGTGCTGCATATATCTGTGCTCACACTGCTTAATTGTGGGGACTGGGGAGCAGCTGTATTATATAGGAGGAGTACAGTGCAGAGTTTTGCTGACAGTGACCACCAGTATACGTTGTCTGCCTGAAAAACACTCCATATCTGTGCTCAGTGTGCTGCATATATCTGTGCTCACACTGCTTTATTGTGGGGACTGGGGACCACCAGTATATTATATAGGAGGAGTACAGTGCAGAGTTTTGCTGACAGTGACCACCAGTATACGTTGTCTGCCTGAAAAACACTCCATATCTGTGCTCAGTGTGCTGCATATATCTGTGCTCACACTGCTTTATTGTGGGGACTGGGGACCAGCAGTATTATATAAGAGGAGTACAGTGCAGAGTTTTGCTGACAGTGACCACCAGTATACGTTGTCTGCCTGAAAAACACTCCATATCTGTGCTCAGTGTGCTGCATATATCTGTGCTCACACTGCTTTATTGTGGGGACTGGGGACCACCAGTATATTATATAGGAGGAGTACAGTGCAGAGTTTTGCTGACCAGTGACCACCAGTATACGTTGTCTGCCTGAAAAACACTCCATATCTGTGCTCAGTGTGCTGCATATATCTGTGCTCACACTGCTTTATTGTGGGGACTGGGGACCAGCAGTATTATATAGGAGGAGTACAGTGCAGAGTTTTGCTGACAGTGACCACCAGTATATATAGCAGTACGGTACGGAAGGCCACTGCTATACCTACCTCTGTGTTGTCAAGTATACTATCCATCTAGATTCTATACCTGTGGTGCATTTTAGTTTTGCAATTTGCTGACAGTGACCACCAGTATATATAGCAGTACGGTACGGAAGGCCACTGCTCTACCTACCTCTGTGTCGTCAAGTTTACTATCCATCTAGATTCTATACCTGTGGTGCATTTTAGTTTTGCAGTTTGCTGAGAGTGACCACCAGTATATATAGCAGTACGGTACGGAAGGCCACTGCTCTACCTACCTCTGTGTCGTCAAGTATACTATCCATCCATACCTGTGGTGCATTTCAGTTGTGCGCAGTATATATAGTAGTAGGCCATTGCTATTGATACTGGCATATAATTCCACACATTAAAAAATGGAGAACAAAAATGTGGAGGTTAAAATAGGGAAAGATCAAGATCCACTTCCACCTCGTGCTGAAGTTGCTGCCACTAGTCATGGCCGAGACGATGAAATGCCATCAACGTCGTCTGCCAAGGCCGATGCCCAATGTCATAGTAGAGAGAATGTAAAATCCAAAAAACAAAAGTTCAGTAAAATGACCCAAAAATCAAAATTGAAAGCGTCTGATGAGAAGCGTAAACTTGCCAATATGCCATTTACGACACGGAGTGGCAAGGAACGGCTGAGGCCCTGGCCTATGTTCATGGCTAGTGGTTCAGCTTCACATGAGGATGGAAGCACTCATCCTCTCGCTAGAAAACTGCAGTGCCACTCCTAGATGGGCCAGGTGTTTGTGTCGCCCACTTGGGTCGCTTAGCTTAGTCACACAGCTACCTCATTGCGCCTCTTTTTTTCTTTGCATCATGTGCTGTTTGGGTACTATTTTTTTGAAGTGCCATCCTGTCTGACACTGCAGTGCCACTCCTAGATGGGCCAGGTGTTTGTGTCAGCCACTTGGGTCGCTTAGCTTAGTCACACAGCTACCTCATTGCGCCTCTTTTTTTCTTTGCATCATGTGCTGTTTGGAGACTATTTTTTTGAAGTGCCATCTTGTCTGACACTGCAGTGCCACTCCTAGATGGGCCAGGTGTTTGTGTCGGCCACTAGGGTCGCTTAGCTTAGTCACACAGCTACCTCATTGCGCCTCTTTTTTTCTCTGCATCATGTGCTGTTTGGGGACTATTTTTTTGAAGTGCCATCCTGTCTGACACTGCAGTGCCACTCCTAGATGGGCCAGGTGTTTGTGTCGGCCACTTGTGTTGCTTAGCTTAGTCACACAGCGACCTTGGTGCGCCTCTTTTTTTCTTTGCATCATGTGCTGTTTGGGGACTATTTTTTTGAAGTGCCATCCTGCCTGATACTGCAGTGCCACTCCTAGATGGGCCAGGTGTTTGTGTCGGCCACTTGTGTCACTTAGCTTAGCCATCCAGCGACCTCGGTGCAAATGTTAGGACTAAACATAATATTGTGAGGTGTGAGGTGTTCAGAATAGACTGAAAATGAGTGGAAATTATGGTTATTGAGGTTAATAATACTATGGGATCAAAATGACCCCCAAATTCTATGATTTAAGCTGTTTTTGAGGGTTTTTTGTAAAAAAAAACACCCGAATCCAAAACACACCCGAATCCGACAAAAAAAATTCAGGGAGGTTTAGGTAAAATGCGTCCGAATCCAAAACACGGCCGCGGAACCGAATCCAAAACCAACACACAAAACCCGAAAAATGTCCGGTGCACATCTCTAGTATAGACGGGATCCGCAGGAGACATGGGCACTTTAAGACTTTGAATGGGTGTGAACTGGCTCCTCCCTCTATGCCCCTCCTCCAGACTCCAGTTTAGATTCTATGCCCAGTGAGACTGGTCACACACAGGGGAGCTCTACTTAGTTTCTCTGAAAAGACTTTATGTTAGGTTTATTATTTTCAGGGAGCACTGCTGGCAACAGGCTCCCTGCATCGTGGGACTGAGGGGAGAGAAGCAGACCTACTTCTGTGAGTTTCAAGGCTCTGCTTCTTTGGCTACTGGACACCATTAGCTCCAGAGGGTCTGATCGCTAGGTACACCTAGATGCTCGTTCCCAGAGCCCGCCGTCACCCCCCTTGCAGAGCCAGAAGTCAGAAGACAGGTGAGTAGAAGAAGATCAGAAGACTTCAGTGACGGCTTTGAGGTACCGCACAGCGGCCGCGCTGTGCGCCATGGTCCCACACACACAGGCACTGTAGGGTGCAGGGCGCGGGGGGGGGGGGGGGCGCCCTGGGCAGCATATAAATGCTCAACAGAGACTGGCAATCGAATATATAAGTGCCTAAGCACTATATTTAACCCCCGCCAGTATAAATATATGTAAGTAATAGCAGGGCTGAAGCGCGCCATTAAGGGGGCGGGGCTTCCCCCTCACAGCTCATTTCAGCACCATTTTCTCCTCACAGAGACGCTGGTCCTTCCAAAGCACTGCTATACAGATTAGAGTGAAAAACGAGGGGGGGGCACAGTTGTTTGGTGCAATATAAATCACACTACAGGTTGAGTATCCCTTATCCAAAATGCTTGGGACCAGAGGTATTTTGGATATGGGATTTTTCCGTATTTTGGAATAATTGCATACCATAATTAGATATCATGGTGATGGGACCTAAGTCTAAGCACAGAATGCATTTATGGTTCATATACACCTTATACACACAGCCTGAAGGTAATTTTAGCCAATATTTTTTATAACTTTGTGCATTAAACAAAGTGTGTCTACATTCACACAATTCATTTATGTTTCATATACACCTTATACACACAGCCTGAAGGTCATTTAATACAATATTTTTAATAACTTTGTGTATTAAACAAAGTTTGTGTACATTGAGCCATCAAAAAACAAAGGGTTTATTTTCTCACTCTCACTCAAAAAAGTCTGTATTTTGGAATATTCCGTATTTCGGAATATTTGGATATGGGATACTCAACCTGTATATCATGAGCGCTTTGGAAATGAGCTGGTTAACTCCTTCTGTGTTTCCATGACAGAATGTACTGGGGTCTATCCCTTATAGCCAGTTTAATGTTGGTGGGTGTTTGGTACACGTGTGTCAGCATATCTGAAGCTGAGTGCTCTGCCACAAAGGGAATGACTCTGTCGGCACTGTCGACTCCTTATGGTACTTAGTACATGTAAATAAATGTCAACATGTCAGTAGAGGTATATTTTTCCCAAGAGAAAACTATATGGGAGACACAGACGTGTGGTGGTGACCCTGTCTGCACCAACAATATCTGACCGGGTAAAAATTTACATGATAATGTGATGCATATCAGAAAGGGCTATACCTATATGTATATGTATGTATAGTAAGGTTTCATAGGTCTGTGGCACGATCACAGACGTGATAATATTTATGGAGGGAGTCATATTCATAGAATAGATTTCTCTCAGACCCCTCGGGACCGCAAAAAATTTATTTTGCACAGTTACTACTCCCTGAGATCGACTCGAATAATGTTTCTTATGTCGACCATAATGTTTCCTGATTAGATCCACAAAATCGGCATTCAGTACCTGTTCATACACATTAGAACGTATTAACGTCACTATGGACCCTGCTGTTCCTGACAAAAGGATATATGTATACGTGTTAGATATATATAGATATATGTGTGTATAGGTGCATTTAAAGGTATATATATGTATATATATAAAAAATGTATAATGAATGCTGAGGTAAAGTTATTCCTTCTCATGTGCTGAGCGCTCTGTTAAAAAAACTCTGGGTCAAGGATTCTAAGTGTTTATTCTATTCCCGCCGTGGATAAAATAAAGTGAGAGTCACCCCCTGTTCTGCATGGGGCCCTGTCACAAAGGATCGTATGCAGGAAGATATGTGATACTCTAATTATGTGTCCACATGTACGTTGATTATACTTGCATTACATGCGCATGGGGGAGTAGTTGTATGCAGGGTACTCCTTAAGTTGGGTCATGTCTATATCATTGCAGCATACTGCCATGCGACTACAAGGGATATAGGACTCTTGGGTTCGCGGGCCAATTCCATGGCGGTCTCGACTTGGAGGGCTTTGTGGATTCCCCAATGGAATGCTGAGGCTGACTCTGAGAAGAATTGGAGTCTCTTCCCTATGAAGGTGAAACCTGGTTTGGGGATAGCTTTGTTAAGTTGATCTCGGCAGATACCACTGGTAAGTCTACCTTCTTGACCTATGTTCCTTCACAACGGTTGGTGACGCATTTTTGTAGGATGCAGTAATTTCGACCGAATGGATACGGTTTTCCCCTTCTTTGCAGGTAGAGGAAGGTGAAAAGGTAAGAGGTCAGCAGCCTTTTCAAGTTCGCAGAAGCAGAAATCATCCTCTGTTTCTGCCACATCCACCTCATGACGCTGGGTCTATCTTGCGGGAGCCCACACCGGTGGGACCACGTCTAATACTCTTCAGTCAGTCCTGGAACGGACATGGACCAGTGAGTTTAAGAATAGGGTCAAAAGGGGGACATACTGGAGTTTCCAGACGATTCCCCTCACTGATTTTTCAAATAGACCTTACCGATTCTCCTCTGGATGGGGAGGTAGTATGCGACGCCATACAAGAGTTGTGTCAGAATCAGGTCATTGTCCTGCTGTCCCGGTCACAAAAAAAAAAAAAAAGCTGTTATTCAAGCTTTTTCGTGCTTCTGAGGCCGGAAGAAAGAGGGTCTAAGTACGGTTTCTTCCGCATTAGGCTTACTTGGGTTTGCTATTCAGGATTGTCATTACCAATTCACCGGAGTGATGGCGGTATGATGGTTTTCCTTCGATAGTAAAAGTCATTATTATTCTGTTCTGGGACGCTCTCTTGAGTACGGTGAGGTCAAGAAACAAGTGGCGCAAAACGTTGCTTTCTCCCTGACAGTTCTTCAACAAAGTGGTTGGCTCCTGAACTTGCCAGAATCACTGTTGATCCCAACGACGCGGTTGTCGGCGTTGGGAATGTTAGATACAGAACTGTTGAGAGTTTGTTTCTTCCAGTGGAAAAAGCTCTGAGGATATAGAGTCGGGTCAGATCTGCAACAGTGTCAATCCATCAATACGTTCCATTGATGAAAAAGATGGTTGCAGCCTACGAGGCCATTCAGTGAGCAGGTTAAATGCCAGAGTGGTTTTAGCGGGACCAGTTGGACATGTGGTCCGGGTCTCACCTGCACATGCACCGGAAAACAATCCTATCTTCCAGGAACAGAATCTCTCTCCTGTGGTGGTTGCACAGTTCTCACCTCCTAGAGGGACGACGGTTCGGGATCCAGTATTGGATCCTGGCGTCCATGGATGCAAGTCTCCGAGGCTGGGGAGCAGTCATTCAGGGAGAAAATTTCCAGGGAAAATGGTCAAGCCAGAAAGCTTGTCTGCACATAAACATTCTGGAATTAAGGTCTATTTGCAACGGCCTTCTGTAAGCGGAACATCATCTTCGCGATCTGCCCGTCTTAATTCAGTCGGACAACATAACAGCAGTGGCGTACGTAAACCGCCAGGGCGGAACGAAGAGC